>NW_007070838.1:0-623 GCF_000164805.1 Carlito syrichta | reverse complement strand
CTCTCTTCGTCAGAGACATTCTCTCTTACCGCAGATATAATGTTTAAGCCACTTGTACACCGCCGTTTCCTTCATGGCATTATCCCCATAAACTTGGACTAATATGTCCCTGATTTCACTTCCACTCCTGCCAAGTTTAACAAGAAAGTTAATGTTTATTTATTGCTCTAATTCAAGCTCTGACACTTTCCGATGGCACACAAGAACATGCAGCAACAATAATGAACGCTCGCTACTCAGCAAGACACCGCCACACGTTGACATGAACACAGCTGTGAGTCACTGATATACCAAGGTTGTAAAACCTTACTGAGTTGTTTGTACAGTGTTGCCAACATAAGCACGATGGCAAGTTCATGAGCTTAATTGTCAGACCTCGTATGTCGTATTCTAAATTCTTTGTTGTCATTTCAACAATGTTCACAGCATCTTCACCAGGAGATGTTCCATCTCAAGAAACCACTTCTTTGTTCACCCATAAGAAGCAGCTCCTCAGCCAGGCACGGTGGCTCACGCCTGTAATCTCAGCACTTTGAGAAACTGAGGCAAGAGGATTGCCTGAACCCACAGGTTCGAGACCCGCCTGGGCAACTTGACGAGACCTCATCTCTACAATAAATCAA
>NW_007070837.1:0-638 GCF_000164805.1 Carlito syrichta | reverse complement strand
TGACCACTCAGAAAGTGAGTGAATTCATAGAGTCATTAAGTTGCTCTGACCAAAGGTGTCCTATGGAGAATGACTCTTGGCTGAACAATAGAAAATAGTACAATTCTTGCCACCCTCTTAGAGCCTTTCTCTGTTCATTGCATCTATAGATTTCTTAGAAATCCTGCCTCAAAATCTTTTAAGACAGTTTAATGCAGCGATTTCTTCCTTTTTTAACCACATAATTCTTTTACACAGAATTATTTTTAATCTCCAGCAAAAGCAGTGTCCATGAAACACACATTGAACAACACTACCTTAAGCTATAGACAGCATTGCAATACCTGCATCAATATTCAAATAAATGTGCATTTTCTACAGAAACTCATTCTTTTCACATGGGTTATAAGAGATAGTTAGCCTCCATTCAAAGTAAGATCCAATCTTACTTACTTACTCAATGATTTTATAGACTCAAAATGGAGCTTTTTTATTACCTTTATTCTTGATATGGCCTGCATTTGTCTGTATTTGATAGTCGTTTAAGGTTTTCTTCAAACCTCACCACAGGTTATATAGCTCTAAATTAAAATTAAACCCGGATGGTACAGAGATGTGTCTAGCTACTTTATGATTGAAATCACAGACAGAAATTTATT
>NW_007070836.1:0-1208 GCF_000164805.1 Carlito syrichta | reverse complement strand
GGTCCTGGCACAGCCGCCTCAGCCTCCCTGGGGGGCTGGAGCCACAGGCGCGCGCCACCACGCCTGGCTAATGTTTGGATTTTGTTTCGAGTCAGAGTCTCGCTCCGTCGCCCAGGCGGGAGTGCAGGGCCATGCTCATGGACACCCCAGTGTCCACCTGCTGGGCTCAGGTGATCCTTCTGCTTCAGCCTTCCACGTAGCCGGAACTACAGGTGTGTGCTATCATGCCTGGCATTTACTTATTTACTGTAGAGACGAGGGCTCACTAAGTTGCCCAGGTTGGTCTCGAGCCCCTGGACTCAGGCAATCCTCTCGCCTCGGCCTCCCAAAGTGCTGGGATGACAGGCTTGAGCCACTGCGCCAGGCCTTTTTTGGTTTGTTGCAGACACGAGGTCTCGCTTGTTGCCCAGGCTGGTCTCAAACTCCTGGACTTGAGCCGGCCTCCTGCCTCGGCCTCCCGAAGTGGTGGGATGACAGGCATGAGCCACCGCGCCCTGCCTCTTTTTGGTGGCCTTCTTTATCTTTTTAAGAGACACCTCACTCTGTCACCCAGGCCGGGACGCCGTGGTGTGATCACCGCTCACTGCGGCCTCAACCTCCGGGGCTCAAGCAGTCCTCCCACCGCAGACTCCCGAGCAGCTGGGACTAAAGGCGCCACCATGCCTGGCTAAGTTTTTTGCTGTTTGAGGAGATGGGGGTCTCGCTATGTTGCCCAGGCTGGTCTTAACTCCTGGGCGCAGGCAATCCTCCTGCCTCGGCCTCCCAGAGGGCTGGGATGACGGGCGTGAGCCACGGCGCCTGGCTTGGAAATGAGACTTTCGGGGATGAACGCAGACTCGTCTCGGCTAAAACTCATTTTAAAGAGCTCTCCAGAGCTTCACAAGATGCTTTGTTCCCTGGGGTGGCCCCATCCTGAGCTTGCGATTCCGGAGCCCCAGACGCCGCAGGCTCGTCGGCCTCCCGGCCTGTGAGACACACGCGGGGAGCGGCCCCTGGAGCGCGAAGCCGCGGGCACTAGGGTGTGTGTGGCCCGCCTCGGACCCAAGACCCGCCGGCCCCCGGGCTGTTCCTGGACTCCCTGGGGCCCGAGTGCGGCCGGGCCGAGACTCAGGGCCCCCAGCCGATGGCAGCCGCCCCGGGCGCACAGCACGCGCGTCCTGGCTGCACTTGACGTGGACCTTGAGGCTGGGCCGGTCCGGGGAGGGCCG
>NW_007070835.1:0-743 GCF_000164805.1 Carlito syrichta | reverse complement strand
TCCACTCACCTCAGCCTCCCAAAGGCGCGGATTACAGGCTGAGCCACCGAGCCCGGCCCATCCATGTTTCTTTAAAGTTCTGTCCAGCTTAAGCAGTACCTGGGGCCAACACTGTGCTCCCAAGTCACTTTGTGTTTCATCTCCCATCAGCTGTGCCCATGTGAAAGGCAACTCAGTCCATTTGTTCCATTCTGGGGTTCCCCCTGTTAGGGACAGAGGGTCTGGAGGGGGCACAGCACCCCCAGAGCTGGCATGCTGGAGGTATGTGCTGGTAACCAGAGATCTCCGAGTAACACAAAGATTTACAGCACAAGGAGATGAAGAAAGAAGAGATTGATTTAAGAAAGAGATCCCTTCCCACAGACAGGAAGAGGGCCAGCACGCTAAGATGAGTGTGACCCCGAAGACTCCAAGCCCCCAACTTAAATTCTCTCCCCTGGAGGTGTTGCAATCTGGTAGATGTGACTGCCATGACTTCCAGGCTAGTCAGCTGCGGATGATTTGCCGACCCTGGGGAAAGGAGGGGATCTGGTTCCCATTTCCCAGGCACCCGGTGGGTGATTTGCAGGCCCTGAGGAAGAGAGGGGGTCTGGTTTCCAGGCACCGGGTAGCATCTTATCGGGTCTTATCATCTTCAGGGGTCTGTTTTAAAATTACAGTGGGCAGAGACTGGTCATTTTTGAGGAATCAGAGTTTCTGAAACAACAAAGTCAGCCAAGTTCATCTTTACCTAAAGAATGCAC
>NW_007070834.1:0-615 GCF_000164805.1 Carlito syrichta | reverse complement strand
TTGAGGTTCCTTCAACACATTTGCCCATTTCATGATGGATGATTTATGTCCACACTGTGCTGAGTGTTTAGCAGTTTTTGACCCAAAACAGCATGATCCCTCTTGCCTCACTTTCTCCATGCACCTGATCTTACTCCTAGTGACTTTTTTTGTTTCCCAGTGAAAATAGTCCTTAAGGGAAACCTTTTGCCAATGTGGAGGAGGTGTCCTTCATTCTGTTCATGTGATGTATTACACTTAGTGATTTGCGTATGTTGATCCCAGAGGATATCTGCTTTATCACTACCAGCTCTACTTCACCAGGGCACTTAAAAAAGTTGGGAAATTTCTTTAATTTGCAAGAAGCCTCTGGAGATTTTTGCAAAGTCTGTAAAAATTATCAAATCACAAGGACTTTTAGATTAGGAAGCTTGAAGTAAATTTGGGAATGAGAAAATTTCATTTTTTTTCTCTTTTGTTAAAATTGGCTTAAAATTGCAACTTTTTTCTGAAGGGATGCTCATGATCTTCTAGTGAGTTTTGAAGATGAGAAACTGACATCCAGGATATATATGTGTGTGTGTGTGTGTGTGTGTGTGTGTGTGTGTGTGTGTGTGTGTGTGTGTCTGTGTATCT
>NW_007070833.1:0-888 GCF_000164805.1 Carlito syrichta | reverse complement strand
TGACTTAACTACCTGAATTAAAAAGTTAGCTAACTATTTAACTAGCTGAATAACTAGATGACTTTACTAATTAGCTAAGTACTTAGGTAGAAGGCTTAAGTAGCTGTCTTAAATAGTTAGCTAATTAGTGAGCTAGGTGACTTAGCTATCTGACTTAACTAGCTAGCAGTTTTGCTAGCATACTTAGTTAGCTGACTTAACTAGTTGGCTAACGAGGTAGCTAGCTGATTAAATGAGTTGGTTAATGAGTTAGATAACTGTTGCAACTAGTTAGTTAACAAGTGTATTATCTGAATTAACTAGTAGGTTAATGAGTAAGCTAGGAGACTTAACTTGTTGGGTGACGAATCAGCCGACTATTTAGCTGTTTTAAAACATTGGCTGAATAGGGCAAACTTGTTAGCCAGCTTAACATGTTGGCCAATTACTCGGCCGACTAGTAAGCTGAGCAAAATAGTTGACTGACGAGTTAGCCCACTAGTTAGCTCGGTTAACTAGTTGGCATGCTAGTTTGCTGAACTAACTATTCATCCGGTTAGTAGGATGACTATTTAGCTGGCCTAACTAATCGGTTGAGTAGTTAGCTGAGCTAACTTATAAGTTGAAAAGGTGGCCGATTAGTCAGGTGATTGGTTAGCAGACTCAATAAGTTAGCCAGGTAGTAGACTGACCTGTTAGTTGACTTAAGTAGTCGGCCTGCAAATGAGCCTTCAGGTGATCTGACTTAACTAGTTGGCTGGTGAGTGAGCCAAATTGTCAGCTGACTTAATTAGTCAGCCGGTGACTGAGGCAATAAGTCAGCTGATTTAAGTAGGCGGCCAGCAAGTAAGCCGACTGGTCAGTTGACTTAACTAATTGGCCAGCTAGTGTGCTGACTGGTAAGCTGAA
>NW_007070832.1:4259-5041 GCF_000164805.1 Carlito syrichta | reverse complement strand
AAAAAAAAAAAAAAAAAAAGCTCCTAGCCGGGTTCGGTGGCTCAGCCTGTAATCTTGCACCTTGGGAGGCTGAGGTGAGTGGATTGCCTGAGCCCGAGGGTTTGAGACCCGCCTGGGAAACTTGGTGAGACTTCATCTCCACAATAAATAAAAAAATTAGCTGGGTGTGGTAGTGTGCGCCTGTAATTCCAGCTACTTCTAGGCGACAGAGTGAGACTCCAACTTGAAAAAAAAAAAAGCCCCTCATAAACATTATTTTAAGTGATTGTACCATATTCTGTTCTGTGCAAGTTTCATGCACATACATTATTTCTAATTGTTTACTCATGATTATTGATGAACACCTCTGTATTTCTTTTTGTTTCTTTTTTTAGCTAGATCAATTTTTAAAAAGTATTATAAAGATGTGGGGTACAATTCAGGGTTAGGTATGCAAACGTTGATTATGCAGGTACTCTTGTTGAGGAGGTGTGCCCCTCCCTCCCCTGGCAGTTTCTCTCAACTGCCAATCCCCCCCTCCTCCCAGCAGTTTCCTTTTCCTGCCAATCCCTTTCTTATGGTATTTGATAATTGTTCAAAGTCCGCTTATGAGTGAGAACACATGGTACTCTGTTCTTTGTTTCTGTGATAGATCACTGAGTATGATTGACTCAGTCCATCCAAGTTGCCACAAAGTCCATATGTTTGTCCTTCTTTATGGCTGCATAATATTCCATCATGTGTATGTACCACATTTTTTAAAAATCCAGTCCAGCTTCGATGGGCAACATGGTTGGTTCCAT
>NW_007070832.1:1881-3475 GCF_000164805.1 Carlito syrichta | reverse complement strand
GAGCGACGGAGTGAGACTCCAACTCAAAAAAAAAAAAAAAAATTAGCCAGGCATGGTGGCACGCACCTGTAGACCCAGCTACTCAGGAGACTGAGGTGAGAGGATCTCCTAAGTTTAGGAAGTCGAGGCTGCAGTGAGCTGTGATCATGTCACTGCTCTCCAACCTGGACAGCAGAGTGAGTTCCCAACTCTAAAAGAAAGAAAGAAAGGGGAAAAAACATGCCTCCAAGTGATTGAATGAAGCCCGCTCACATTGGGAGAACAACCCACACAGTTGCCAACTCAGATGTGAATTTCATCCAGAAACGACCTCGCAGACACGCCCAGAATAGTGCTTGTCTGCATATCTGGGCACCTGTGATCCAGTCAGGTTGACACAAAATCGACCATGATACAGATCTCTTTCACTCACATCCAGTTCTAAGATTGAGGATTTTTTATTTTTATTTTTATTTTTGCAGGGCCTCGCTCTGTCCCCCAGGCTGGCGTGTAGTGGTGCGATCATAGCTCACGGTAGTCTTGAACTCCAGGGCTAGAGCAATCCCCCGCCTCGGCCTCCGTCTGAGCCACCTCGCCCAGCAGACTGAGGGCTCTAAGACGAGGGCCCTTTGTGGAAGAAGTCTGGTTGGAAAGCCCTCCTAGAGATAAGGGATTCAACATCTGCCCAGCTGTGGGGACTTTCTCGCCCTGGTGGAAGCCTGAGTTGGTTTAACTGGGCTTTCAGGAGTTTGACAATATGTTGCAAAAACTGTTTCAGTGTTTCATGTTTGACAATATGTTTCAAAAGCTGTTTCAGAGAAATAGTCTGGATTGCACAGAAATTCATCTTTAACTAGTGTGGGGAAAAAGCGGACGGGAAGTCTAGGGTTTCAGGCATGGCTGAACCCAGGGTTTGAAAGGTGCCATCGGGACGTCTTGTGACTTCCCTGTCTCCCATCCTTGTTTTCTTCTGGGCGGCCTCCACCTCTGGGCCGGCCCTTCCCCTAAGGTGGTAAGACAGAGCAGGAAGCTCCCTGACTGAGCCCTTTTCTCAGCATCACCAGTGGAAACTGAAAGGACAGACCGAGAGCGGGGAAATGCATTTTTTGATCTTGTTCCTAAACCTTAATACAATGATGGGAAAGTAGAAGCCATGTTTTGGAGAAATGCATACTTTAGGTAAAATTAACTTTGCCGACTTTGTCTTTTCTTTTCCTTTTTTCTTTTGAGTTGGAGTCTCACTCTGTCGCCCAGACAGGAGTGCAGTGGCACACTCACAGCCACCGCAGCCTCGACCTGCTGGGTTCTGGCGATCCTTCTGCCTCAGCCTTCCAAGGAGCTGGAACTACAGGTGCGCGCTACCATGCCTGGCTAGTGTTAGATTTTTTTGTAGAGACGAGGTCTCACCAAGTTGCCCAGGCAGGTCTCGAGCCCGCGGGCTCAGGCAATCCACTCGCCTCGGCCTCCCAAAGCGCTGGGATTACAGGCTGAGCCACCGAGTCCAGTGACTTTGTCTTTTCAGAAACAGACTTCCTGGTGCCAGGTATCAGAGGTGTCTCGTAGTGGCAATCAAGCTTGCCTAGAGTAAAGGGAATTTACAAGGCCTAAGACATCA
>NW_007070832.1:0-1550 GCF_000164805.1 Carlito syrichta | reverse complement strand
CGACCCGCCTGGGCAACTTGGCGAGACCACATCTCTACAATAAATCAAAAATTAGCCGGGCATGGTAGCGCGCGCCTGTAGTTCCAGCTACTTGGAAGGCTGAGGCGGAAGGATCGCCGGAGCCCAGCAGGTCAAGGCTGCGGTGGCTGGGAGCGGCTACTGCACTCCAGTCTGGGCGACAGAGTGAGACTCCAACTCAAAAAAAAAAGAAAGAAAAGAAAAGAAAAAAGAAAGACACAGGCAGTCACGTGCAGTCACAGGCAACATCTCCAAGAAAAGGATTTAAGCCAGGACTCAGGGGGATACGGGGCCACACTCACCTAGAGTGTAGGTCCGCCCCCTGTCTGTGGGGAGTGAACTTATCTTAAATAAATCTTTTCTTCTCTCACCTCTTTGTGTGTTGCAATTCTCTGCATTACTCGGATCTCTGGGTTGCCAGCATGCACCTCGGGCTTGCTGGCTCTGGTGTTGCTGCACCTCCCTCTCCATTTGCACCTCCACCCTCACCCTATCCGTGCCCTAACAGAAACAACATTTTTTTTTTACCCACTATACAAACAAAAGACCCAGAACAAAGGCTTATTTGGACTGACTGGTTATATCCAGGTCTAGACAAATCACTCCTGCTAGGAGGATTTGACGCCCTGATCGCCTGGGTTTGAGTCCCTGGGGTAAGCAGAATTCCAACAGTAAAAGTGTGGGTTTGGCCTCCAGAGGTCAGGGAAGTGGATGCTGTGTCAGCAAAAAAAAAATGAAAATGTCTAGAAAATCAATCAGCCAG
This sequence comes from Carlito syrichta, assembly GCF_000164805.1. Lineage (NCBI taxonomy): Eukaryota > Metazoa > Chordata > Mammalia > Primates > Tarsiidae > Carlito > Carlito syrichta. The sequence goes on along the minus strand of NW_007070832.1, from coordinate 769 downwards.
GCTCAGTGGCTCAGCCTGTCATCCCAGCACTTTGGGAGGCTGAGGCAAGTGATGGCCTAAGCCTGTGGGTTTGAGACCAGCCTGGGCAATCTGATGAGACCTCGTCTCTACAATAAATCAAAAAATAAGCCAGGCATAGTAGTATGCTCCTGTAGTTCCGGCTACTTGGAAGGCGAGGTGGAAGGATCGCCTGAGCCCAGGAGGTCGACACTAGGGTGGCCGTGAGTGTGCCATTGCACTCCAGCCTGGGCGACAGAGTGAGACTCCAACTAAAAAAAAAAAGAAAAAGAAAAGAAATTCTTGACATGAAGGGAAAGTCGCCAGATGTAGGGTCTGGGTTTGAGGTTAGACAAGCTTGGATCTATGCTCTGCCACTCACTAGCTGTGAGGCCTTGGCCCAGTCCCTAAACCCGCAGGGCCTCGGTTAATTCATCTGTAGTATGGGGATGATAAAATCTGCCGCTTGGGGTCCCTTTAAGAGGTGAATGTGGGCTGGGCTCGGTGGTTCAGCCTGTAATCCCGTGCTTTGGGAGGCCGAGGTGAGTGGATTGCCTGAGCCCGCGGGTTCAAGACCTGCCTGGAAAATTTGGCGAGACCTCATCTCTACTATAAATCAAAAAAAGATTAGCTGGGTGTGGTAGCGCACCTGTAGTTCCAGCTACTCGGAAGGCTGAGGCGGAAGGATCGCCGGAGCCCAGCAGGTCGAGGCTGCGGTGGCTGGGAGCGGCCACTGGACTCCAGTCTGGGTGACAGAGTGAGACTCTAACTC
>NW_007070831.1:0-995 GCF_000164805.1 Carlito syrichta | reverse complement strand
CATGGTAGCGCGTGCCTGTAGTTCCAGCTACTTGGGAGGCTGAGGCAGAAGGATTCCTGGAGTCCAGCAGGTCGAGGCTGTGGTGGTCGGGAGCGGCCACTGCACTCCAGTCTGGGCGACATAGCGAGACTCTGACTCAAATAATAATAATAATAATAATAATGCAAAAATGGAGGCTGGGCACGGCGGCTCATGCCTGTCAGCCCAGCACTTTGGGAGGCTCCCTTGAGCCCAGGAATTCAAGACTGGCCTGGGCAACATAGCAAGACCTGGCCTCTACAACCAAGTCGAAAAACTAGCTGGGCGTGGTGGCGCGCGCCTATAGTCCCAGCTACTCGGGAGGCGGAGGTGAGAGGATCGCCTGAGCCCAGGAGGTCGAGGCTGCGGTGAGCTGTGATGGTGCCACTGCACTCCAGCCTGGGCGACAGAGTGAGACCCCAACTCAAAAACAAACAAATAAACCCCCCACCCCATAGTCTCGTGGTATAGTCTAGTCTGGATTTACCCTATTTTATCCATGATAAAAACAAAGAAGGCTCTAGAAAAAAGCTTGACAACCTCCACCCCAGCTTTAAAAAAAAAAGACCACTGATTGCTGCTTCCGGGGAATGCAGGAAATGGGGACGGTCCCTTGTCCTCTCATTAAGTACAACAAAAGTCCTCCTACGTCCAGTTCAACAAGCCAGAGAAACAAGGCTGGGCGGGAGAGACACGGGCGGGCTGGCGGGGGCTTGGGACCCTGGAAGGCCCGGAGGCGAGCCGGGCTTCCTTCTCGCACGTCCCCAGTCTGGGGCCGGAGGAGCCCACGGCCTGGACACGCCCGCGGGCGCAGACACAGGGCCGGGAAGGGGCCGCCTGGCAAGACAGACGCGCCAGACAGACGCCACAGCCCTGCTGGGGCAGCGTCGCCAGGGCTCCCGCGGGCAGCTGGGCGTCTCCCCTCCCCGGGCCCAGATGCCCCACCAGGGCAGTCGCCAGACCCACAGCGTCGGCAG
>NW_007070830.1:0-1068 GCF_000164805.1 Carlito syrichta | reverse complement strand
TCATCAACAAGGGAACCTGCATAATGAACATTTGTATACCTAACCCTGAATTGTACCCCACATCTTTTTTTTTTCATAATAGTAGGATATAGTTAAATAATTAGAAAGTAATGAGTTTTGAGTATTTATTACCTATATTTTTTATCAACATTTTTTATTTTGATATTGTGGGATACAGTTAAGGATTAAGTATATAAATATGCTTCATTCGGGCCCCCGTACCCCACATCTTTAAATAGAAAATAATAATAAAATAAAATCACTAAAACAAACAAACAAACAAACAAAACACTTCTCTCCCACCCTCCCCACCGCCCCCCATCCAGACCCAGCAACCACTACTCTACGTACATGGCTAATTTTTGATTTATTGTAGAGACAAGGTCTCACCAAGTTGCCCAGGCTAGTCTCGAACCCCTGGGCTCAGGCAATCCTCTCGCCTCAGCCTTCCAAAGTGCTGGGAAGACAGGCGTGAGCCACTGCACCTGGCTTCCTTTGTGACCAATGTGTGACCTTTCTGTCTGTTTTTTTCACTTGGTATCACATTTTCAAGATTTGCTTATATTATAGCACATATGAGTATGCCATTCCTTTTAAAATAGGATAAATAAAAGACATATATTACTTTAAAACAAAATAAAAATCAATTTTTTTAATGGCAGAATTTATTTGGTCATAGCACTATGGATATGGATAGACCACAATGACCAACATTTGAACATTTGCGTGTAAGTTTTTGTGTGGACATCTATTTTCAGTTCTCTGAGTATACACCTAGTAGTGCAATTGCTGTGTCATATCACTCTACATTTAACTATTTTTTTTATTGTATTGGAGTCTCACTCTGTCACCCAGGTTGGAGTGCAGTGACACGCTCATGGCCACCGCAGCCTTGACCTGCTGGGTTCAGGTGAATCCTTCCACCTCAGCCTTCCAAGTAGCTGGAACTACAGGCGTGAGCCACTGCACCTGGCTAATTGTTTTATTCATTGTAGAGACGAGGTCTCGCCGAGTTGCCCAGGCTGGTCTCAAACCCCTGGGCTCAGGCAATCCTCTTGCCTCGGCCTC
>NW_007070829.1:0-6322 GCF_000164805.1 Carlito syrichta | reverse complement strand
ATAGATTATTCTTGGTTGAAATTGTTTATCTTTTAGGACTTGAAGATAGGACTCCAAGCTCTCCTAGCCTGCAGGATTTCTGTAGATAGATCTGCTGCTATTCTAATTGGTCTTCCATGGTAGGTGATCTGGCCTTTTTCTCTTGCTGCCTTTAGGATTTTTTTCTTTTATGCCTACTTTGTTAAGGCGAATTATTGTGTGTCTAGCAGTTGGTCTTCTCATTTGTTATCTTGAAGATGTTCTCTGAATCTCTTGTGTTTGAATTTTTGAATTACTGATTAGGTAAGGGAAATTTTCTTGAATGATCTCATGGAAAGTTTGTTCCAGAGTGGTCTCTGTCTCTCTTTCTGCCTCAAGAAGGCCAGTTACTCTTAGGTTCAGTCTCTCGAAGTAATTGCTCATCTCTTGAAGGTTTTGTTCTGTCTTTTTGAGCTTGTTTTCTGTGTTTTTAAGAGTTTGGGTTAGTTCTATATTTTGGTCCTCAAGCTCTGAGATTCTTTCTTCTGCTTGGGTAATTCTGCTTTCCATGCTCATCAGTTTGTTATTTATTTCATTCACAGTATTCTTTATTACTGTTATCTCAGATATCACCTCCTTCCTAGTTTCTTCTTGTGTCTCCTCAATTCTTTTTAATCTCTCCTTTAATGTCTTGATATCTAGGTTTATAGTTTGAGACCCTTCATTCTGGGGGCTCTTCATTGTTTGCATCCCGAAGTCAAGTTTTCTCAGTGTCTGTCCTCCCAGGGTTCTGGGAGAGACCCATACTCTTCTTTTGGTTTTTCTTCATTTGTGTAGATTTTTCTCTCTCTCCTCCTTTCCCTCCCCTTGTTTAATTCTGTTTTTTGAGGGAAGGTGGGGTTGCTTTTGTTTCACTTGTGCAATATCCTGTTCCTCCTTATTAGGGTCCTCTGGCTTTGTTCACTTTTGAGGTTGGAGTGTGGACTGTGGGCTGTACTTTTTGCAGTTTTGTGGTTTAATTGAGGGGGAAGCTGTGGTTCAGAATCTATATGCTGATTCTAGCATCCACCAACGGGTGTATGAGCACACTGGAACCTATTTCCCACTGCCTTACAATCTCTCCATGCAGTGGTATGTAGGTTTGGTCCTGGATCATATGAAAGATCAATTTCAGATCAAGATTAATAGGGGTTACAAAAGAGGAAAATAATGGAGGAAGGGGGGGTCAATAGGAAGTTAGAAAGAGAGAAAAGTGAGAGGGAAAACAGACATATATACCAACTAACAGATGAGAAAGAGACACAAGGCGGGAGAGAAGTAAAAAAAAAACATGTAAGACAGATTCCCTAAAGAATACTGGTAGGTGCACAGAGACAGACTGATAAAATCATGAAACAGTGTAATTCAGAAAACAAAGAAAGTGAGCAAAACAGTCAAAATGATAAAATCAAAAGTCAGAATAAGAGATCAGACTAGTTCTGGAAACTTTCCTGTGTGTTTAAAGTCACTTCAGCTCTGATCTCCAGCCTCTCCCCTTTGTTTTTCATTGCAGGCAGCTAGATTTACTCACAGTTTGGGTTTGTTTTTTTTTTAGTCTGCTGCCTGGGAGGTTTGCGATGCTTAGTTGCTTTTGTCTGATTCATCTTAGGGGTGGGGTTTTGTCTCCTGTTTAGTGATGTTACCTTAGGAACCGAGGTGGGGGTTGTTGATAGGTGGGTGGGGCAATGCAAATCTCTGCCTGGAGAATGGCCGTGGTGGCAGCTTCACTTTAGTGGATCTTTTCTCTCTGCTTGTCTGGGTCTCCAAGCATGGGGTCACACGCTGAGTGCCTCAGGCAGGGTGGGCCCAGAGCTCCAGAGCTCCCAAGCTCCAAAGGGCAGGCGGTGAGCAGCAAAAGTGGCCCTGGGCCCCCCACAGGGTACTTCAGCCAGAAATGGAACTGGTGTCTCTGAGGGGCAGGCGCCCAGAGCCTCCGTGAGTGACTGGCAGCTTGGTGCTGGGTGCTGGGTGAGAGACGGTGTGTCCAGGGAGGGAGCCAAGACCTGAGACTCCCACACAGGTGGGAGTCACATATGGTAGAGCAGCAGCAGTCAGGGGCTGAATATCCGACTCCGCGTGGGACCGAAGGTCCCCGGGCCTCGGAGCAGTGCGACTGGTGATGGGCAGGGGGATGGGGGCAGAAAAGTAAGAGTCTTTTTGGGAACTCATGTTCGAAGAATCTCACAAGACCACCTATGCCATTGCCATCTTACGCGAACTCCCTGAAATTGATCTTTCATATGATCCAGCAATCCCCTTCTGGGAATATACTCAGAGGAACATAAATCATTTTCCAAATAAGACCTGCACATGAATGTTTATTGCTGCACTATTCACAGTAGCAAAAACATAGCACCAACCCAACCCTATGACCCATCAAAAGTAGACTGGATAAAGAAAATGTGGTACATATACATGATAGAATATTGCACAGCCATAAAGAAGGGCACAATCATGGAATTCATAATAAATTGGATGGAGTTGAAAGCCACCATATTTAGCAATCTATCACAGAAACAAAGAACTAAATACCACATGGTCTCAGTCATAAGTGGGACCTGAACATTAATCACAATAGCACAAGGGAGGGATTGGCAGTTATAGAACACTGCAGAGTTTGGAGGCGAGCACATAATAACACAAAGGGTACCTGGTCCTAATCTAGGGGAAGTGAGGATCAGTTGGAGGCCCAAACTTCATGCATGTAGACTGCTTATGTACCTAATCCTGACTTGTACCCCAAGTCTCTATAATAAAATAAAGTTAAAATAAAATATTTATTTTCAAATAATATTTTAAATATTATACAGGGCTTTCTAAACAAGGTTCCAACTTGCTTTCTCTCACTGTATATGGCTCCACCCTCCCCTCTGTCACCTGATCCCTAAGCCATAACAAAATTTAGTCAGCTTTCTGAACGTGGCCAAATTTTTTGGGCAATTTTAACTTTTTCCTGGAGTGTTACTCCTTCTTATGTACTATTAATCTTTCTTGATAATTAACCTCTTGCTCCTGATGGAGCTGACCACCCTTTTTTGTGCACCACTAGACTTAGTGCTTATTCTGTTTTCAACACAATTGTAAAGGCAGATAAGTGACTGAGCAAAATGTGAACCTCAACTACTCTACAGATTATTTCTTAATAAAGTTTTTTTAATAGCAAAAAATGTTTTGTTTTGTAGCCCTACAAAGTGAACATTTATTCACTGGGTGTTCTGAGTGTGTGAGGAGTTCCTCTAGTCACTAAAAATTAGTAGGTTTTAGTTCTAGGGGAGGGTGAAGACAAGTATTGGATACACTTCAGAGTAATTTAGAAAAAAGGCAAAAATACATCCAAAATATTGATCCAACCACTTATATCAGATTCCACTGATTGGACCACATCTTAAGAAATATGAATTCATTATCAGCTGGAGAACGTCTTGGACACAAGTTTGTCATGATCCCATGCCTTTTTTTCAGATGACTGTGTTCTTCCCTATCTATGGTTGGAAACAGAACACAGGCACATATCAATAGCTTCAGGGAAAAAATCAGGGTTCATGGTAGAGTGGATCTGTTGGAGAGAAAAGCCCAAGGAATGTGCATGCACGTGTGTGTTTACTCATATATAAAGTTCATGTGTATGTGCTAAAGAAAGAAAAGGGCCTTTTGCCTGTCTATTCATCATGATCTCAGCATGTCCTAGTCCTCAAGTTCCAGTGGCAGATTTATTAGAGCCTTCTTGGATTTCTGCAATCCAGTCTCCCATCTCCCTATTCCCTGCTGGAAGTTATATCATCTGCCTCATGGCTCATCTTCTGTTTCAATCACTTTCTTTCAGTATATCATTACTTCTGAACAAAAAATTTGAGGGCAGTGATCATGTTTATATATATTTTTATTCCCCCACAGAACCAATCTTAGCACCATAATAAAATCAGGCTCCCAAGAATTATTAATTGAACAATTATAATTGAATTATAATTAATTGAACAATTATTAATTGAGTCAATAAATAAAAATATAAGATTATTGGATGAATGATAGAAAGTGATCAAGGAAATGTGTAGAACAGAGGAACATTATGAACTTTCAGTATAAAAGGCAAGGGCTGAGAAAGGTTAGAATAGATGTGAATATATTCTCTACTGACAGAAGGGACATTTTAATTAGAGTCAGGACTGAATCTGCTTACCTAAATTTTCCAGAGATCAACTTCAGCTATGTGTTTGAATGAGTGCACTTAAAAACATAGCGACATTGTATTGACATTGTATTGACATTGTATTGACATAGTGTAGTGTGGTTGCTAGGTTAGTGTGAGATTTGTAAGTGCAGCCCTTTTAAAGCTGATTAATTTAAAAAGACTTACATACAGATGTGGCTGCCTGACTGTATCTGGCACTTTATGGCCTCTATATCTTATGGTGGTTGGTGTTCTTGTTCTGAGAAATTCTGCACACGTAAGCTAGACCTCAGTTACAATAAAGGATTTTTAGAAAGGTTTCTAAAATTCATTCAAGAAGTTAGAGTGGTTATTATTGATGATAGAGTTTGGTATGAGAGAGGATACCTTATATCAGAAAATCTGAGTTCAAGTTCTATCTCTGCTACTAACTAGATTGTTCCCTTGGAGGTACTTTTAGCTGTTGTGAGCCTCAGTTTCTTTATCTTGTAAAATGAGGGTATTAAATCAAGTTAAGTCTGAGGACCTTCTCTGTTCCAACACTCTGTCATTCTGTATTTTAATTTGAAAAGACAAAAGACGGTCATTTTCTAAAAAATTGTCTCCAGTGCTTTCTCTCTGATTTTTTTTTTTTTTTTAGTTGGAGTTGCACTCTATCACCCAGACTGGAGTGCAGTGACTGCTCCTGGCCATCGCAGCCTCGACCTGCTGGGCTCCAGCGATCCTTCCGCCTCAGCCTTCCCAGTAGCTGGAATTACAGGCATGCGCTACCATGCCTGGCTGATTTTTTGATTTATCGTAGAGATGAGGTCTCGCTGCCCAGGCGGGTCTTGAACCCATGGGCTCAGGCAATCCACTCACCTCAGCCTCCCAAAGGTGTGGGATTACAGGCTAAGCCACTGAGCCTGGCTTCTCTCTGATTTAAAAAAGGACAGTTCACAAGACCTAAGCAGATTTTAAAAAATGAGAGTAAAATAGGTTGTGGTAATAACTACACACACACACACACACACACACACACACGTGCACACAGACATGGAAAGGAAAAATCTGTTACCAAGGATATTTACCATATAGTACTCAATCAGTTAGAAATTTCCTACCCCATATTTAGCAGTTTTGCTATACAAACGTATATACTCAGAGAATAACTATTAGTTGCAAGTCAGACGGTGACAAAACAATTTTATAAAACAGTTCTACAGTATGGCTCTAATCACAATCTTATGCCAGTTCTTTTAAATAATATTTCAGAAATATTCAATTCAAGATTCAGAAATACTAATTATTTTAATGACTGTTCTCTTTTATGTCTAACTGTTAAAACTTACACCAGAATGACATTTGACGGTATATTTGATTAGAATGCATCTTTGACAATGGTGGGGTAAAGTCGATATTTCCCTGTTACCCTTCTGGAAAACTTGTGAAAGCAACAAGGAGAATGAAAAAAGAAACTACTTCCCACAAAAGTAGGAGTCCTATCTTCCATAAAACTTTGAACTGCAAAACAGGTGAAAAGAGTTCCCCAAATAATGGAAATGAAACAAATTTGCAGGATTTGGTAAAAGTATACCTATGGCCCCATGTCTAAGAAAGGGCCTGCAAGCATATTTTTCCAAGATAATGTGGTCACCCTAAAGTGCAAAACAAAATTCGGTATGTGTAGCATCAGATAACAGGTTCACAAGTTAGAGGTAGTAGCTGCCTGTGACTTATTTTGGTTCTGAGAAACAGTGGAGAACATGCTAATAAAAATCACAGAAATGAGCACTATTCAGAGGACGTAAAGGCCGAAATGGCACTCTAGTACTGACACTTCCCCTCAAGAGCCTCTTTAAAGTAATTGGTTGAAAAGAAACATACCTCATTTCAAAATGGGACATCAAAAAATAAACAAAACAAACATATAATGGGAAAAAGGTGAAAATGAGCAGAAAAGCAGGGAAACTTGTTGAAAAAATCCTGTAAATGTTGCCTTGGGAATTACAAAAGAGATTTCATAAAGACATTTTCTTTATAAATTAGAGGGCAGAGTAAAGGGAGCAGGAAGAGATAAAATATGAGTGGATGTTGCCTTAAAGAGACTCACCTCACTAGAAAGGACACCCACAGACTCAAAGTAAGAGGATGGGAAACAAACTTTCAGGCGAACGG
>NW_007070828.1:0-764 GCF_000164805.1 Carlito syrichta | reverse complement strand
GTCCTGGTCCCTTCCCGTCTCGCCCAGACCAGCTCCCACAGCCCGTGGCAGCCGCCGCCCAGGAGGCAGGAACCGGCTTCCTGCCGCCACCCCCCAAGTGACGAAACCGAGGGTTTCCGGTAGGTTCTGTGCTCAATTACCCGTGAGAGCACCAGGGAAAACCCGGCTCGGGGGAAGAAGATGCGATGACACATCTAGGGAAGGGGGAGGAAGAGACTCGGGCGCCCGGCGGTGGAGTGTTCCGTGAGAGCCTTCTAAAAGCAAACAGGGAGGCACGAGCCGTTTTAAAAATGACAGGCAATACAATGGGAGATCATATATTTAAAACCCTATCAGTTGTTCACAGGCCATAAAAACACAGCTCCATCCATCTGAGCCGCCTGTCACGGCCCTCCGAGCAGCTGGCTGCTTTTATGGTTTTGTTCTTGCTGCTTTTCTCGACACGTTCGCAAATACGTCTCAATTTATTTGGATAAGGCTGGGAGAAATATTGCTCGCTCGCGCGCTCTCTCTCTCTTTCTTTCTTTTCTTTCTTTCTTTCTCTCTCTCTTTCCTTCTTTCCTTTCTTTCTCTCTTTCTTTCTTTTCTTTCTCTCTTTCTCTCTCTCTTTCTTTCTTTCTCTCTCTCTTTCCTTTCTTTCTTTCCTTTCTTTCTCTCTCTTTCTTTCTTTCCTTTCTTTCTCTCTTTCTCTCTTTCTTTCTTTCCTTTCTTTCTCTCTTTCTCTCTTTCTCTTTCTCTCTTTCTTTCTTTTCTTTCTTTCTCTC
>NW_007070827.1:0-780 GCF_000164805.1 Carlito syrichta | reverse complement strand
GAGGCTCAAACACCCCGCCTGCCCCCTGGATCTTTGTGTTTGGGCACTCAGTGACTATCCTATGGCCTCATGCTGGCAGCTGTGCTGCTGACTCAGATGCTGCATTGACCTTGACTCCAGTTTCAATCTATTTTCTTGTTTCTAGATTCCAACTCTGTTTTGTTTTCCAATTCAGCCCACCTGACAGCCAGGCCAGGCCCTGCTTCCTCTAAGTTGGAAAGAGAATTCTGGCTGTTTTTCTGACCCCCACTATCTATCTGCCTGGGCTCATTGAATTGGATCAAACGAGTTTATGGTTCTGAGGACATGCACTGCGTCCACTACATCTTTGAGGCTAACTGAGAAACGATCAATCGGCCAGCTTCAATACATTCCCGAGCCAAAGGGTATACATGTGAAACTTTTCCGCAATGTGATGCAGCTCATATCTCTCAATTATTTCATTAAGCGAGTTACAGATACTGTTTTATCTCCCATCTAAACTGAATAATGAAGGAAATCAGGATCATCCATTCAATTAACCGACATTCTTGTGCACTTAACATATTGTGCACTTAACATATCCCAGCAGGCTCTCCTAGACACCAGCCTGGTGGCCACCCTCGACTCCTTCCTGTCTCCTGTTGTCTGCATTCCCTCAGCCCCAAGTCTGGTCCACTCTTTCCCTGCCCGCCCCCCGCTGCTCTCCCCCCCAACTGCCCTCCTGAGGGTGCTGACTAGCCTCCATTCCTGGTCCGCTTCCTCCGGGGCTATCTTGAGCTTCCCACCAGTCACCTCCTG
>NW_007070826.1:3863-9621 GCF_000164805.1 Carlito syrichta | reverse complement strand
GCCTCAGCCTTCCAGTAGTTGGAACTACAGGCACATGCCACCACGCCCAGCTAATTTTTTTTATTTATTTTAGAGACGAGGTCTTGTCATGTTGCCCAGGGCTGGTCTTGAACCCCTGGGCTTAGGCAATCATTTCTCCTTGGCCTCCCAAAGTGCTGGAATTGCAGGCTGGAACCACTGCACCTGGCCTCTGTGCAATTTTCTTTTTTTTTTTCCTTTTGAGTCAGAGTCTCACTCTGTTGCCCAGGCTGGAGTGAAGTGGCATGCTCACGGCCACCGCAGCCTCCATCTGCTGGACTCAGGTGATCCTTCCACCTCAGCCTTCCAAGTAACTGGAACTACAGACGCACACCACCACGCCCAGCTAGGTTTTTTTGGTGCTTTACTGTAGAGACGAGGTCTCGCCAAGTTGCCGGGGTGAGTCTTGAACCCCCAGGCTCAGGCAGTCCTCTCGCCTTGGCCTCCCAAAGTACTGGGATTACAGGCTGAGCCACTGTGCCCGGCCTCTGTGCAGTTTTAAGGGTTCAGAGTCCTTGCTTGACTTTGACTTTCTGTAGGTGGAAATGGATTCTGTGCAAGGCGATCTTTCCTTTAGTGATAGGGAAACAAAGGCCTAGGACAGAGACCCACTTGCAGGAGGTTATGGAAGCGGCATCAGGGAGGAGTCTGGGCTGCCCCCCATCTGCTCTGCATCGTCACTCCTGCAGGGCTGGGTTTCCATCAGGCCCTCCTCCCTCTGTCCTTGCCTCCAGGTAACCCGCAGGGGCTGGGCTGGGTGGCATCGCAGCCCTGCCTCTTGCTGCCTCCTGCAAGACTGGGTGGCGGAGGGACAGGAGGGGCCTGGTGGGAGCTCCTCTTGGTCTTGCTTGTCCGAGCTGTGACGCTGACCTGTCCAAGAGCCATCTCTCATCCCCACTTACGTGGGACTGGGGTCTGACTCTTGGCCAAGGGAACAGAGGCTGCCTGGAGGACGAAGGCCGTTTGCTAGTGTTAGGGCTTCTTTTCTGTGCAGTGAAAGGTTATGGTCATCTGTCTAGGGCAGTCCCCTTGCAGTCGCCTCTGCTGGAGCAGGCAGGAATGTGGTGGTAGCTGTGCGGGAGTCCACCAGTGCGGGAGGTGGGCAGCTTGGGGGCTGCCACTGAGCCTTGCCAGGATGGGCCTTCCAGATGGGCCTACCTCCTAGCTGGCTTTCCAGCTCCCCCCAGCAGGGGGAGATGCTGCCTTCTCTGTGCTGGGGAGGGAGGGAGAAAAGCAGGGACCGGGGATTGGAACCTTGTTTTAGGACTGCCGAGAGGCTCTGGAACTGGTGTCACTGCTTGGGGGCGTCTCCCGGAGGCCTTTGCTGCAGAGCGCTCCTGGGGTTCTGGACTGGCTCTTCCAGTTGCGGGGTTCCAGCTGTCAAGGGCCAGGGCAATGGGCAGCCTTTCCCTAGCTCTTCCCCTCGGAGAGGCATGGTGCCTGCCTTTCCTGGAGCTCTGGTGGCATCTGGGCTGGGGCTGTGGGTGCTGAGTGCCTGGCAGAAGTCTGGAAAACACATGCCCCGGGACTCCGCGGAAGTAAACTGAAACCACACATTGTAGCCAGAGCACGCGGGGCATCTGCTTCCCAATGGACACCCCGCAGAGAGCCCAAGAAGGAAAGGTATGGGGCCGCGGGAAGGGGACAGAGGCGGGCATGATGGGATGCTCAGGCTGGGACGGTGTGTCCCGAGTGGCCCCTACCCTCCCGGCTTCCACCAAGCTCTCTCCACTTCCTCCAGGGCACTGCATTGCTGGGCAGGGGCAGAACGTGTCTGCCGTTCTTTCCAGCTCCTCGCGGCACAGGAGCTTTGCTCTTTGGCCAGTCTTGGCTGTGTATCACCAACAGGCTCGACTCGGAGGGCACAGAGTCAGATACAGGGAGGTCCTTCCCTGCCCTCACCTCAAACCTTCAGGATGCGAGAGTTTCTGGTGAAGGCGGCAGATGGGCACTGGGCGATTTGCTTCCAGGAAGTGGGAGCTGAGACTTACCTCTGACCTGCGCCCAGGGCCAACTTTGACCTTATTTCCCCCTTTTGCAGCCCTGGCAGCAACAGGCAGAGGCTGTTGATGGGCTGCCTGCTTCCCTAGGAGGTCATTCCCTGGACTTTTCTTCCAGCAAAGAGAGGCTCGAGGGTGGAGGCCTGCTCTCTTTTATTTTGAGTTGGGGTCTTACTCTGTCACCCAGGCTGGAGTGCAGTGGCATGATCACAGCTGCTGTAGCCTCAACCTCTTGGGCTCAGGTGATCCTCCTGCTTCAGCCTCCCTGTGGCTAGGACTATAGGCACATGCTACCACGGCTGGCTAATTTTTTTGATTTTTTTTGTAGAGACGAGGTCCCACTATGTTGTCCAGGCTGGTCTGGAACACCTGGGTTCAAGCAATCCTCCTGCCTTGGCCTTCCAAAGTGCTGGGATGACAGGCACAAGCCACCACACCCAGCTTATTTTTAAATTTATTGTAGAGATGAGATCTCACCATGTTCCCCAGGCTGGTCTCAAACTCCTGGGTTCATGCGATCCTCCTGCCTTGACCTCCCAAAGTGCTGGGATTGCAGGTATGAACCGTCGCACCTGGCTAATTTTTTGATTTGTTATAGGGATGAGGTCTTGTCATGTTGTCCAGGCTGGTCTTGAACTCCTGGGTTCAAGCAATCCTCCTGTCTTGGCCTCCCAAAGTGCTGGGATTACAGGCGTGAGCCACCGTACCTGGGAGTTCTTTATTTTTCTGGAACTGATCGTTTTGCTTGTTCTTCTCCCTGGAGTTGAAAGACTGACTAAATCTGCTCCAGTGAGACCTGGCTTGACTAGGTTGGAGGAGCCACCCTGGGACCTGGGACCTGGGACCCAGACCCAGTCTGGTCACTCCTGTCCACCATGCCATTGCTTAGAGGAGAGGGCAAGAGTCAGGCCAGTCTCACGACCCTGGCAGGGCCCCGGAGGAGGTGACCTTGTTCCTTAGCTTCAGCATGGGAGGGAGACAAGCTTCATGACAACACCTGCTGCCTAGCACTTCCTGGAACCTGCATACTTTTCCCTTTCCCCTTTCCCAGGAGGGAGGGCCGCTGCCCCCTCCTCTCTGGGTGTTGAGAGAAACTGGGGCACAGGCGTGGGGTGGAGCCGGGAACCTCGGTGTCCTGCCTCCCGGCCTCGGGCTCTGCCTCTGAGTTCCAGGGAAGGCAGATGGCGAGAAAGTGGGTTAGCACTAGCGTGGGCAGGGGTCTGGGAAGTGGACCCCGGCCTCTCTCTCCTCTTGGAGGCCCTGGTACACCTCTGCTGCCTCCAGGTCGGGATCTGCCCTCCCTGCCTCTCTGCACCACCATCCCAAAGGGACGGAAGGCTTAGGATGAGCAGTGGAGGAGGTAGGGTCAGCCCTGAGGGGAGGTGGAGGTTCCCAGGATAGGTGTTCACATTCTTCCTGGACTTGGTTTCAGATGAGAGGGTTCAGCCAGCACTTTCCAAGGGACCTGGCGCAGAGCAGGAGAGAGCGGGAGGGTAGGCGGGCCTGCTGTCTGCAGGGCTGGGGCAGTGGCATCCCATGCTTGTCTGCAGTGCTCCATCCACGGTGCTCCTGGGCAAGCCTCAGCTGTTCTGCCCTCTTCCTTCCGTCAGGCCCCACCCCTTTTAGGCCCTGGAAATGGACCTGGAGCTGGCGTTGGGCTCTTCCTCCCCTCCAGGCTCAGAGGGTGGGGAGATCAGAGCGCAACTTCTGAGGGAGGGGCAGAATCCCTGGGGTCTGGGGGAACAGAGCTGACCCTGGACGGGGCTCATGTGCCTTGTTTCATGGGTGCCTGCTAGGTGATACGTGGCATACTGACGGGAAGGGATGGAGAAGAGAAATGACCTGCAGAAGAGGGACTGTAGCAGGAAGGCTGGAGGTTAGACATCAGGAAGAACTTGTATCACCTGACTCTCAGAAGAAAAAAAAGACGCTTGTTCCCACCCCAGGCCTCCACTCTTTCCCCTGGGGGAGTCTGGGCCCCGCACTGAGGATTGTCTGGCTATGTCTGGCACTTGGCTGGTTGCTTCTTCTTGGAGGCCATCATGATGCTGGGAGCTGGCCCTGGCTCCTGGCTCTGCTGCCTCCGGGTGCCCGTCTCCCAGGTGCTCCTGTCTGCCCAGCAGGAAGGCCGCTCTCAGACGTCTGGCGGCTCCAGGTTCCGACCCTGCTTTGGCCGTGGTGGCTGATGAGTTCCTCTTCTTCAGAGCAGAGCTCTCCTGCCACCGCTCCTGTGCCTAGGGCAGGCGGAGGGAGCTGGACAGGGCCAGCCAGCCCTTCTGGTTGCTCCCAGCGTGGGTGGGTGGAGTCCTGGGTTGGGAGGGGCTTTCTGGCTCCTTGGAGTCTGCTGCCCATCACCTCCGATGGGGACTTTCCCTTCCTCCTGAGGGGTGAGGTTGGGCAAGGGATGGTGACCTCCCCTCTCCAACCACCTGCTTCCCGGAGTCTGCCCTGGCCGAAACGCTGTGGCTGCAGACCCTGTTTAGTTCCCAGCTCCCCACGGTGCACCCTGGCACCACGTACCTCTCTCCAGTGGCACCTGGAAAGCCTGTCTCTGCCATGTCCCCTGGGGCTGTGCTGTCCCCACACCTCCCCGAGGGCAGGAGACCCCCTTGCCATCTCTGACCGGCAGAAGCTGGTGGGGAACTGGGTTCCAGGAGCTGCAGCCACCGTGTCCTTGATTGGCCAGCTCCTCCCGGGCTCCCAGCAGGAGGGTGAGGTCATGCAGTCCAGGGAGAGGACAGGTGTCCCTGGCTCCGTGCCTGGAGTGGGGGGCAAGGAGGGGCTGGGAGTGGGCCCTGAAATAGCAACTGTGACATCAGGAAGGGGGAGGGGGATGCAGACCTAGGAATAACCAGGCTATTAAAAGGCTCCGGGGAGGTCAGGGGGCCGAGTGGGAGCTGCACCAGTGGGAGGTGTGACCTGCGGGCAGTAGCCGCGGGTGGTGCAGGGCGCCTCCTGGGTGCATAGCATCCCTTGGTCCCAGCAGGGCCTGAGGCCAGTGGGAAAGGACTGGGTGAGAAAGACTCTTGACTCTCCCTGGAGGGGCCCTGACCTCAGTCTGCTCTTGCTTGGGCACTGGAGGTCGTTGTGTCTGTTCATGAAAACACTGGGGCACTGGAGGCAGGGAAGTGTGGTGGTTAGAGCCCCAGGCATCTCAGCCTTGCCATGTAAGCAGCTGTGGCTGTGTGAGTGACTTAATCTCTTTGTGCCTTGGTTTCCCCATCTGTACCTGAGCTTGTTTTGCAAAATATATAAGGATGTGGCGCTCTTGACACTGCCCTTGGAGCGTTGCCAGGGAGGAGCTGTCTGTGCTCTGAGGAGCGGGTGCATGCTACCTGGTCTCCTTTCCTGGGCTTGGGCAATGCCTGCCCAGGAAGGGGCGCCCTGCCCCCTGGACAGAAACCGAGTAGCCTCTGGAAGTGATGCCCCAGAACGGATGGGAGGCAGCTGCCATGGGTTGCTGTTAGGGATCTCCCTGCTGGCTGAGGAGTCAGGAGGCATTTCCCCACTCTGTGGGAGGGCGGAAGTTAAACGCCCTTCCGCTGGGCTGTTAGAAGGACCCCGAGGAAGGTGCACGTCTGCCCCTCTTCTCCCCATCCTTCCCATCCCTTTACCTGCTCTGGAGGGCCAGAGGGAAGCCAGAGGGTGGAGTCTGGCTTCGTGGTCTCCAGCCCCTCACCTGCTTGCCAAGAGGAACAGCCAGGGCCGCTCCCAGATGCATGGGCACCCCCGCCCCCGCC
>NW_007070826.1:1545-3803 GCF_000164805.1 Carlito syrichta | reverse complement strand
CCCCCCTGCTGGCGCTTCCTCCTGGGGTAGAACGCACCTCCCCCGTGGGGCCTCCTGGCAGCCAGCCCAGCTCCCTGAGCATGCTCCACCTATTTATAGATGGGCCCTCCCCCAACTGCTATTTCAGTCCTCCTGCCAGCTGCCGGCGGCTCATTCGGGAAGGAGGAGCAGGGAGCTGGGCCCAGAGCTGTCACCCAGGGCTGGGAGGGAACGCAGAGCCTGCCTACCCGCTGAGCTCTCTTTCCTGTCGCGAGCACTCAGCCAGCCAGACCCCAACTCCGGGGAAGCAAGGGACGGTGGTGGCCAGTGCCCCTTGGAGAGCTCAAGGCCCGCAGCTCCAGGGCCTCCCTCCCCTCCCTCCGCCGCCCCAAGTGCCCGGGCTGGATGAGGCACCTCCCCGGGGCGCGGGTCTCAGCTGTGGTGGCCTGAGGAAGCCCCGGGCAGTGCGGCTGCCCGACCCCCTTCCCTCTGGCTGGCTCCCGCCTCGGGCGGCCCCCGCCCTGGCATGCTGCTGGTACCCAAGGCGCAGGGTCTCGTGGAGATGTTGCAGACCATCTATGAGACAGAATCCTGTTTCTCAGCAGATGGGATGTCAGGCCGGGAACCAGCCTTGGAAATCCTGCCGAGGACTCCTCTGCACAGCATCCCCGTGGCAGGTAAGTGCCTTGGTGTCCCTGCCTGCCCTCTGCTGTTGGGCATCCTCATCCCTGGGCTTGAGTGTCTGACCCGAGCCTTGCCCGGACAGGGTCCTGCCGAGGTCCTCCTTGAAGCTTTGTTGAGAGGGTGTGAGGCTAGGGATTCCTCCTCACAGAGATGGGCTGCCCTGCCCCCCCGCCCTCCTGTCTTCTGCGGTGCCCCCAGCTGCACTCTGCCGTGTCCCTTCCAATCTCTGTGGCCTCTGCAGGGTCGGCCTCAGCTGCTTGGGGGCTGGGGGTTACTGGAGTCCTGGCCTAGTTGGCACTGTGGTCAGAGGGGAGGAAGTGGGTCAGTGACCTGCCTCCACACCGCCCGCTCCCCAGGTTTGGGCAGGGGAAGAAGGCAGCACGGGGTGTCCACAGGAATCAAGTTTACCCCAGCTCTCAGCTTGGTTATTTGGGGAAGAGGCCCGAGTGTGGTGACTTCTGTGAGTCCCAGCCGGGAGTCTCCTGAGAATCAGATACTTGCAGAGGCTGGCAGGCGGGGTGCTGAGGGACTCGGCTGCCCCGGCCCTGGCTCCCCCTGCCTCTCTCTCCCAGGCCTCCACTGATGCACCTTTGCTGAGGATGCAGAGGTGTTGGTTCAGATGGCTGTGAGGACCCCCTAATGCCACCACCTTCTTTGCTGGAAGTTTTGTGGCCCTTGACTGGGGCTGGGGTCCTCCAGGGCCGGCCACTCCTTCTCTCACTCCCAGGAACCTCTTGGCAGCACCAGACATTTCTGGCACAGTCTCCCACCAGGCCGGCACCACAAGATGCTTCCTCCGGGGAGGGGCCTGCTGGACCCATGCCCGCTTGGCCCCTCCTGGTAGTGGCTTGGCACTCGAGTGTGTGTGTGGGTGTGGGTGTGAGTGAATGGGGAGTCCTTGCCCCTGGATATGTGGGTGTGGATCCCCAGCTTGGAATCAGAAAGTGGACGCTGTGAGCTCTGCAGGTACCTGGGGTTTGGCTCTGAGCTGTCCAGGAGTGAGGGTGCAGTGGGGCTGGATATGGCCGAGGATGCATGTTTAGGTAAGATTCGGAAACTCCTTGGAACGTGGACTGTAAGCTGTTAGGGCAGGGACGCCCGTCAGGGTCGTGTTGTGGAGGCATGGTCCCATGACCCTGCCCTGCAGGGTGCCCATTCTGGCCACTGAGGTGGGGGCATATCCTGGGCCCGCCCGGCAGGGAACTCATGCCGGCCCCTGGAGTGCTGGCATAGCTCTGGGACCCTGCAGGGTAGGTGGTGAGCAGAGGGCTGGTCTTGGCCTGGTCTTGTTGGGTCTGTAGCTGGCTAGGCAGAAGCCTCTGGGGCTCAGGGGATCTCTTGGGAGGCACAGAACGGCTGTGCAGGGTGTCTGTGTGGGGCGGCTCTGCCCATTTGGCTTGTCAGTCCACTCATCCTGCCCTGTCCCCACTGTCCCCAGCCCAACAGCAGCAGCCAACAGTTGGCCTGAAGTTTCCTTTTCAACTTGTGCACTCACCAGCTTTCACACTAGACCCCAGAAACCTTGTAAGCTGCAACCTGCCCCCGCTCCCAGCCTGCCCGCCCCCCCATCAGATCCCTGTCCCCCCCCATCCCCC
>NW_007070826.1:0-1114 GCF_000164805.1 Carlito syrichta | reverse complement strand
TTTTTTGGACTCTGGAATGTAAATAGATGTTTCAAATAGAAACACTTTAACCTTTGGGTTAAAAAAAATCCACCCCGGATAAACACGGCCATGAGGGCCCAGGCAGCCTGGTGTTTCCCTCCCCTCCTCCTCCCCATCTCTTGATCTGTCTCCAGACAGGATGTGAGAGCCTGTGGCTGAAAAAGCAGGTGTCCTGGGATGCTTTCTTGGGTGGTGTGTGTTGAGCAGGCTGCCCCAGGCCAGGAGGCTACAGAGGGGGTTCTCCAGGCTGGTGCCACCTCCCGCCCCCCGCAGTAGTCTCTGGATCCCTGTTCTGGAGGTAGCTTGTGCGCTCTGGGCTGTCGTGGTTGCTGCTGTGGCCCCACACCAAACACAGTGCCTGGCTCCCGGATGGATGCGCATCGCATGGAGGGCTGGAGTTTGGGACCACTGGTGGGATTCCTGGACTCTGTTCTGGGGCTTGGGCTTCTGGGGGAGTAGAGGTGGTCACTGCACAGTGAGTCACCCTGACGCGTGAGCCAGGCCTCAGCCCACCAAGCCCAGGAGGGATGGGGCACTCTGCTGTTCTGCTGGAGGATGGGGGCACATCTCAGCTTCCACTAGTGACGATCTGAGGTCTCCCTGAACGAACTAGGTGTCTGCCTGGCCACCCCCGCCACAGCCCAGTGCACAGTGGGTGACACTGCCATCCAAACCTGTTTCTGGCTTGGGGAATTGGGAGCTTGAACTCTGGTGTGGGATTCCTAAGGACACAGAGCTGGGGAATTCTCTGCCTTCCTTCCGTGGGCCATGGACTTCCCTGTGTCTGTGCTGGGCGGGGCTGATGCCTGGGCAGAGCCCATGTCTGAGTGGTTGTACAGGCCATTCTGAGAAGGGAGGAGGTCACACTTTCCCACTGATGGCAAACCCAAACCCTGCTTGCACCGGGAAGGGGTGCTGTGGACACTGGGAAGTGCCGTGGGGTTCAGGTTTGACTTTGGGACTTTCCCTGGATATTCTTTTTTTTTTTGAGTTGGAGTCTCACTCTGTCGCCCAGACTGGAGTGCAGTGGCCGCTCCTGGCCACCGCAGCCTCGACCTGCCGGGCTCTGGCAATCCTTCCGCCTCAGCCTTCC
>NW_007070825.1:36056-38238 GCF_000164805.1 Carlito syrichta | reverse complement strand
AAAAAAAAAAAAAAAAAAAAAGAAAAAAGAATACAGGCTCTGAAAACTCCAAGCAAGTATGCGGCAAAGCCTGACTCTTGTGGACAGAAAACATCAGACGAATAGTGCCTCAGTTTCCACTTCTGAAGGTAACCACATCACCACAGCAGGCTTTTCAGTGAACACAGGGAAGGCCATGGCCTGACCACTCCCTTGAGAAGCGTGCACTGTCATCAGGAGTGGCTGTGATTCTCTAGTCCCCAGACAGGGGCTTCAAAGAGTCAAACGGGGGGGGGGGACACGACAATGACACGGGTCGTCCTTACGTGATGTGTGTGCATGTGCGTGAGTGTGTGCTTCACCCAGAGACTCCATGCTGAGCTCACCAGGGCTGGCAATTCCTGGAGACTGTGTAGCGCTCTGGAGACCCAGGGATGCTTCTAGCAGGGACCCAGCCCTGCTCCCCTGGGACGCTGATATCCACACTATGGGGCAGAAATTTTGACTCTAGGGACACAGCCCTGGGCGGGCAGCACAGTGCGTGTCCTGACTGTTGTCATCTCCTCTCTGGCTCTCAAAAACGTCTTTCTTGTTGACTGCAAGGGCAGTGGCTCTACCCAGACACAGGATTCCCACCTTCCATGCTCTCGAAACGTTCGGAACCTTGTATATTCCAATACACCCTTCTCTTCTCTTTTGTTCCTTCCAATGATCTTCTATGACTTTTTTTTAAAACACGAAGAGAATGTTCTTCTTTAACTTTCTCTTGAAATCACACACCCCCAAAATGCACATATTATAAGGGCAGTGCACTGTAGACCTGAACACGTTGGCCATGAGGACAGGAACAGGACACAGTCCACCAAAAGGCTCCTTTCATTTTTTTTTTTTTTTTAAGTCGGGGTCTCACTCTGTCACCCAGGCTGGAGTGCAGTGGCACAATCACAGCTCACTGTAGCCTCAACCTCCTGGGCTCAGGTGAACCTCCCACCTCAACCTTCCAAATAGCTGGGATTAAGGGTACACACCACCATACCTTGCTAATTTTTTGCTTTTTTTTATAGAGACGAGATCTCACTCTGTTGCCTAGGCTGGTCTCAAACTCCAGGACACAAGCGATCCTCCCACCTCAGCCTCCCAAAAGTGCTGGGGTTATAGAAGTGAGCCACTGGGGTTATAGATGCTCCTTTTAAAGGAAGAACCACAGCTGGGCTCGGTGGCTCAGCCCGTAATCCTGTGCCTTTGGGAGGCTGAGGTGAGTGGATGGCCTGAGCCCGCGGGTTCGAGACCCACCCGGGCAGGCGAGACCTCATCTCTACAATAAATCAAAAAATTAGCCGGATGTGGTAGCGCGCACCTGTAATTCTGGCTACTTGGAAGGCTGAGGCAGAAGGATCGCCGGAGCCCAGTAGGTTGAGGCTGTGGTGGCCGGGAGTGGCCACTGCACTCCAGTCTGGGCGAGAGTGAGATTCCAACTCAATAAAGAAAGAAAGAAAGAAAGAAAGAAAGAACCTTCGGGTGGTTAAGAATACAGGCTCTGAGCTGAGCTTGGTGGCTCAGCCTGTAATCCCAGCAATTTGGGAGTTTGAGGAGGGTAGATTGCCTAAGACCAGCCCAGGCAACTTGGCGAGACCTCACATCTACAATAAATCAAAACAAAAAAAAAAAAACTGGCCGGGCGTGGTAGCACGCGCCTGTAGTTCCGGCTACTTGGAAGGCTGAGGTGGATGGATCACCAGAGCCCAGCAGGTCGACGCTGGGGTGGCCGTGAGTGTGCCACTGCGCTCCAGCCTGGGTGACAGAGTGAGACTCCAATTTAAAAAAAAAGGATACAGGCTCTGAAAACTCCAAGCAGGTATGCATAGTCTGAATCTCGTGGACAGAAAATGTCAGACAAACCCAAACAGAGGAACGTCCTACAAAACGGCAGGACCGGACCCTCTGAAATGTCAACATCATGAACCACAAAGAAAAAAAGCTTGAAGACACTCCAGAATGAAGGGAATGAAACAGACAATTACAAGCAACATGTGTGACCCCTCTGCGTCCTCTGTTGGGGGTACAGGGAGGATGTAGCCCTGAAGGACATTATCAGGACAGTAGAAACCAGAACGAGCTGGGCTCGGTGGATCAGCCGGTAATCCCGCACCTTTGGGAGGCTGAGGTGAGTGGACTGCCTGAGCCCGTGGGTTCGAGACCCGCC
>NW_007070825.1:34993-35591 GCF_000164805.1 Carlito syrichta | reverse complement strand
AAAAAAAAAAAAAAAAAAAAAAAAAACCAGAACGGAAGAGTGGGCTGCATGATGGGACCGTGTCAGAGCTCCACAGGGGACGTTCAAGAACGGTTCTGTGGTTGTACAAGAGAAAGTTTCTTCAGGAAGACACACGAAAGCACCGGGGGCAAAGAAGCCTGTGATATGATTCCTACTCTCAACGGATTTAGGAGAGATGAAGAAGTGTGTGTGTGTGTATGGAGTTCAAACGTAACTGGTCTATTTTCTGTAGGGATAAATCAAGACTCACAAACAGAAAACTCTTTGTTCTACTGGCTCATAGAGAGAGAAGGCCAGGCACAGCTGCTCACGCCTAGAATCCCAGCACTTTGGGAGGACAAGGAGGGAGGATCGCTTGAGTCTAGGAGTTTGAGATCAGCATGGGCAACCCAGCAAAAACTCATCTCTATAAAAAAAATAATAAGCCAGGCTCAATGGCTCAGCCTGTTATCCCACGCCTTTGGGAGGCTGATGTGTATGGACTGCCTGAGCCCGTGGGTTCGAGACCTGCCTGGGCAGCGAGATCTCATCTCTACAATAAATCAAAAAAAAAAAAAAAAAAAACAGCCGGGGGGGG
>NW_007070825.1:33766-34812 GCF_000164805.1 Carlito syrichta | reverse complement strand
GCGGTGGCCAGGAGCGGCCACTGCACTCCAGTCTGGGTGACAGAGTGAGACTCCAACTCAAAAATAAATAAATAAATAATCGAAAAATCAGCTGGGCATGCTGGCACGCGCCTGGAGTCCCAGCCACTCAGGAGGTTGAGGCAGACCCCAACTCAAAAAAAAAAAAAAAAAAAGGAAAAAAGAAAAGGAAGAAACAGGTGAGATGAAAAGGAAATACAGCAAAATACAGAAAGTGAGGGCCTCTGGGTAAAGGCTTCTCTCTTATGCTCTCTGTCTCCTGGCTGTGTAATGTGGAGCAAATTACTTCCCCTCACTGTGCCTTCGTGTTCAGGTTTACAGAATGGACACAGGAATAAAGCTTAAGCAGCTCCCAGGCCAGTGGTGTGACAGCTGAGCACACATGTGGGTGGTTCACGGCCGACTTGGGTTTGACAGGGCGCGAGGCGCTTAAATAGTCTCAACCTCACCCCAGCTGACAAGGCTGCCTCAGAATGTCCTGAGTCCATGAGCATCATGTGAAAAACGCGCAATCAACATGAGCTTCTATTACCACCACGAGGAAACTGGAACTGGGGACACCGAAGCCTCGTCTTCCCAGCCAGCACACAGGCTGCTCAAAGCCTGAGAATGGGGCTCCTTCTGAGCTCGTCGGGACACAGTCGCCCGGTCCCTCCATACAGCCTGCCTGATGTCAGGGACTGTGGGGACAGCACCAGCACGAGGCGGGATGGGTCGTGGCTGGATGCCAGGATGCTGTGACTGGCCAGGAGTCCAGTGATACCCCTGAGGGCCTGGACTGGGGCACTAGGAGCAGAGAGTGCCACACTATAACACATTCCATGCCACTCAGGGGAGCCCAAGAGGCTCCAGGTGTATGGGGTGGGTTTGCATGAAGTCACTTTTCTGGGCCAATTTTTATTTTATTTTTTGAGTCTGAGACTCACTCTGATGTCCAGGCTGGAGTGCAGTGGCACGCTCCCGGCCACCACAGCCTTGACCTGCTGGGCTCAGGCGATCCTTCCACCTCAGTCTTCCAAGTAGCTGGA
>NW_007070825.1:33543-33746 GCF_000164805.1 Carlito syrichta | reverse complement strand
AAAAAAAAAAAAAAAAAAAAAAAAAAAAAAATCAAAATATTGGCCAGGTGTGATGGCGTGAGCCTGTAGGCCCAGCTATTCAGGAGGCTGAGTCTAGAGGATCACTTGAACCCAGGAGATTGAGGGTGTGGTGAGCCGTGATTGTGTCACTGCACTCCAGCCTAGGCAACAGGATGAGATCCTGAATCAAAAAAAAAAAAAAG
>NW_007070825.1:31016-33250 GCF_000164805.1 Carlito syrichta | reverse complement strand
GCCTTGGGAGGCTGAGGTGAGTGAATTGCCTGAGCCTGAGGGTTCGAGACCCGCCTGGGCAACTTGGCGAGACCTCATCTCTACAATAAAAATTAAAAATCAGCCGAGCTTGGTAGCGCGCGCCTGTAGTTCCTGCTACTTGGAAGGCTGAGGCAGAAGGATCGCTGGAGCCTAGCGGGTCGAGGCTGCGCCCGCACTCCAGTCTGGGCAATGGAGTGAGACTCCAACTCAACAACAAAAAAAGAAAAATAGAGCAAAAGAAAACATGCCAAGGGTGCATAAATCAACCAGCTGTTCGGCAATTTCAGTCAACAGGGGAAACAAAGATTAAGATCCTCTGAGACTCCACTCCATACCCGTGTGAGAGCAGCTCCGTGGGAAAGAGGGGGTTCCAGGCGGTAGGGCAGGCATGGAGCAACTGGAATGCCAACTCGTTACAGTGTTGCAAGTGCTTTGAAAAACACTCTGGCAGTCTGTAACAAAGTTAGACCTACCCCTGTCTTCCCACCCACTACTCTGCCCCAGGTGTTTACCCAAGAGAAATAACAGCCTATGATCACAGAGAGACTTGTGCAAGGATGTTCCAGCAGTGCTCCCCACCCCATAGCAGCGAAGCCTAGGGAACTAGTCAAAGGCCCTCCCCGGGTGAGTGGATAAAACAAATGGTGATTATCTGCTCAGCAGAAGGAGGCATGAACCACTGGGACCCAGGACACTGAGGAGTCTCGGAGTCATGACGCTGAGTGACAGAAGCCAGACACAAAAGAACACATGCTGTGTGGTTCTATTTATACCACACTCTGGGAAAGACTGATTGAAATTCAGGGAGGTTGCAGGATGCGAAATCAACACACAAAAATCAGCTGTGCTTCTCTACACTATGAGCGATCCAAAAAGGAAATTAAGAACCAGTTCTGCCAGGCGCTGTCATCCCAGCACTTTGGGAGGCGGAGGCGAGAGGACTGCCTGAGTCCAGGGGTTCGAGACCAGCCTGGGCAACTTGGCGAGACCTGGTCTCTACGATATATCAAAAAGTTAGCCAGGCATGGTAGCATGCCTGTGCTTCCAGCTACTTGGAAGGCTGAAGCGGGAGGATCGCCTGAGCCCAGCAGATTGTGGCTGTGGTGGCCGTGAACGTGCCACTGCTCTCCAGGCTGACTGAGTGAGACTATGACTCAAAAATAAAAAAAAAAAAAGAACCAATTCCATAATTCCATTTACAACATCATTAAAAAGAAGGGCCAGGCTGAGTGCGGTGGCTCAAGCCTGCAATCCCACCACTTTGGGAGGCCGAGGTAAGGGGATTACTGCCTGAGCCCATGGGTTCAAGAACAGCCCGGGCAACTTGGCAAGATCTCATCTCTACAATATATCAAAAAATTAGCCAGGCGTGGTAGCCAGGCATGATGGTGTGTGCCTGTTGATCTGGCTAGTTAGAGGGCTGAAGCAGAAGGATCGCTGGAGCCCAGCAAGTCGACACTGGGGTGGCCGTGAGCGTGCCACTACACTCCAGTCTGGGCAAAGGAGTGAGATTCAACTCAAAAAAAAAAAAAGAAAAAACCCGCTGTGACTCCAGACTGCCCAGTTTAAATCCAGGCTCCAATGCTTCCTGTGATGTCAGGCCTGTCTTCACCTCCCTGCCACAGGGCCTTTGCACCTGCTGTTCTCTCTGCCAGGAGCAGCCTTCCTGGGCATACTGACAGGGCTCACTCCCTCACCCCTTTGGGGTCTCTGTTCACACGTCACCTTTCCAGAAAGAGATGGTTCTGACTATGTACACTGCCAGCCCTCACCTTTGTTTGTAACGCTCGGTGCCATCTGATGCGTGCGCTCACGGGTCTCCCCACATGCAGGCCAGCCCTCCCCGGGCCAGGAGTTTCATCACGTTGGTGTCACAGACCCGCTCCTAGAACAGCGCCTGGCACACACTGGGATGGAGCAGGCAACTCCCAGGTAGTGAGCCAAGGGCTCTAGGCCGCTTGCATTTGGGAACGTGAACTGCAGAGATGCCCAGTGATGAAGTCGTGTCTGCATGAAGCTGGGGCTAACCAAAGTGTCTAGCAAAGGGGCCTGGGGCAGGCAGGGGCTTAGGGTCATCCAGTGGAATACTACGTAGCTGGAAAAAAGACGGAGCCTGAGAAACCAGAAACTCCAGTTACATCAGTAAAAACAAAAGGGCAGAACTTTGTCCTGCCATTAGGGGTGTGTGTGTGTGTGTGTGTGTGTGTGTGTGT
>NW_007070825.1:30455-30996 GCF_000164805.1 Carlito syrichta | reverse complement strand
GAGAGAGAGAGAGAGAGAGAGAAAGACAAAGGGGTGAGGGGGAGGAGAGAGAGACAGGGTTGGGGGAGACTTAAGCAGGTCTCTGGAAGGAGGCCCCCAGATCCTACCCAGGTTGCCTCTGGGAAGAGAACATGGGTGTAGATGCTGGGAGCTGGGAAGGGAGGAGACTTGTCACTAGAAATCTTTGATGCCATCTGAGTTTTCTACTTGGGCATGTGTTCCCTATTCCAAAAAAAAAAAATAGATGCATAAAATTGCAAAAGCCCCAAGAGAAGCTATCTCCTAAGCTGGCCCTGTCTCTACACCTCCTGGGGCTGGATGAGTCCACCAGGTTGTCCCTTCTGTTCCCTCCCCTGGGATGGGCGGGCAGGGTAGGCTGAGGCCCCCAGGGCCAGCCTTGGAAATTACTTCCAGACTCACACTCCCTTGGCTGGAGCTGGGGGAGGGGAAGACACACAAAGAAAGAGCAGAGGAGGAGGAAGGGGGAAGGGAGGAGGGGAAAGGGGAAGGGGGAGCAGAAAGTGAGGAGGAGGAAGAGGAG
>NW_007070825.1:28406-30435 GCF_000164805.1 Carlito syrichta | reverse complement strand
GAGGGAGGGAAGGGAGGAGGGAGAGGGAGGAGGAGAGAGAAGGGAGGAGGAAGAGGGAAGGAGGAAGAGGAGGGAGGGAAGGAAGGGGAGAGATGAGGAGGAGGGGGAGGGGCCAGCTGTATCTGTGAGAGAGAACACAATGGGAGCACTCCCTGGGTGCCCCTAAATGCCATCTCCCACCTGGCTGAGGAAATGGTCACTAAGCAGCGCTATCCACAGTGGCCAAAAGTCCGTCAGCTGACAAATGGATAAGCAAAATGTGGTCCATCCACCCAAGGGAGTATTATTGGGCCATAAAAAAGAACGTGGCATGGACACAGGCCACCCTGTGAGTGGACCCTAGGGATCTGACAGAGGCCAGGCCCAAGAAGCACCACACGGCACGTGACTGTGTTTCTACGAAATACCCAGAAGGCACCAACCCACAGGGACAAAGCCAAGGAATGGTTGGTTGCGGGGGACACACACACACACACACATACACACACACACACACACACACACAGAGGAAGGAACTGCCTGGTGGGTGTCACATTTCCTCTCCAGGGATGAGAATATTCTAGAACCAGATGGGGGTGGTGGCCACACAGCTCTGTGGATACACTAAAAACCGCTGAATTGTGCACTTCAGAGGAGTGAATTGTGTGGCGTGTGAATTATGTCTCAATAAAGCTGTTTTAAAATTTTAAGCAAGGGGGAAAAAAAACGCAGCACGTGGCCCACCCTGCCACCCCAGCCTGACTCTTGATTCCAACCTGCATCTCCCAGGCTGTAAATTCACTCCAAGCCTGCCCCCTGGCTCAGCCCCACAGGCATGTGCCCCAATCCCCAAACACACACAGGCTGGTCACAAGAACCAGTGTTTACACAAGAAAAAGTAAAAACACAGCCTTGAGGGGCTGAGGGAGAGGACAGGAGGGGGCTCCACCCTGCAGTCCCTCAGGAAGCCAAGCTGACCAAGAGGTGAGATGGAGGTCAGACACAAAGAAGCGAGAGAAAACCCCGAGATATCCCCAAGCAATTCTTTCAGGAAAGAATAACCTGCAGACACCTGTTCTTGCTTTCAAGACACCCAGCCACTGATTCCACATAATTTCTGGGCAGGGCATCCCAGGCTAGTCTCTCTCCTCCCACCCCAACCTTGCCTGGCCCTTCCAAGACAACAACCTACGCACAATTCACCTTCCCAAAAGGCTGACTTGTGGAGACTGCTTTCCAGGTGGGTAGGAGAAGTGGGGGAGCTGACTCATTCACTCAATCAATATTTAGCGGGCCCCAGTAGGCCCTTGGCCCTCAGGAGACCCCTCCAGGGCTAAGTTCTCCAGACAGGAGAAAACCAAAGTAATCTTGAAGGTGGTATTGGCTGGTGGTGTGGTAAGTGGCTGGTAGACCATAACTGCAAGGGGATTGACGGGCAAGGGGAGATGTCCTTTTTTTTTTTGAATCAGAGTCTCACTCTGTCACCCAGGATGGAGTGCAGTGGCATACTCATGGCCACCCCAGGGTCGACCTGCTGGGCTCAGGCGATCCTTCTGCCTCAGCCTTCCAAGAAGCCGGAACTACAGGCATACGCTACCACATCCGGCTAATTTTTGATTTATTGTAGAGCCGAGGTCTCGCCACGTTGTCCAGGCTGTTCTCGAACCCCCGGGCTCAGGCAATCCTCTCACCTCGGCCTCCCAAAGTGCTGGGATTACAGGCTTGAGTCACGGGGCCCGGCCCATTTTTTTTTAATCTATTTTTTTCATTTGGGGTTCTCATTCTGTTGACCAGGCTGGAGTGCAGTGACACGATCACAGCTCACTGCAGTCTTGACCTCCTGGGCTCAGGCCAGCCTCCCACCTCAGCCTCCTGAGTAGCTGGGACTACAAGTGCATGCCACCATGCCCAGCTAATTTTTTCCTTTTTTGTAGAGATGAGTCTCGCTTTGTTGCTCAACTGGTCTTTTTTTTCTTTTTTCTTTTTTTTTGAGTCGGAGTCTCACTCTATCGCCCAGACTGGAGTGCAGTGGCCGCTCCTGGCCACCGCA
>NW_007070825.1:17942-28208 GCF_000164805.1 Carlito syrichta | reverse complement strand
TCTGGCGATCCTTCTGCCTCAGCCTTCCGAGTAGCTGGAACTACAGGTGCGCGCTACCACGCCCGGCTAGTTTTTGATTTATTGTAGAGATGAGATCTCACCAATTTGCTGAGACGGGTCTCGAGCCCGCGTGCTCAGGCAATCCACTCACCTCAGCCTCCCAAGGCAAGGGATTACAGGCTGAGCCACCGAGCCTGGCTTCAACTGGTCTCAAATTCCTGACTCAAACGATCCTCCTGCCTCAACCTCTCAAAGTGCCAGGATACCATGCAAGAGCCACCACACTTGTCTGGAAGGTTTTCATTTTAAATGCCATGGTCAAGGAAGGCCTCCACAAAGATGACACTGATGAGAAACTGGAAGGAAGTGAGGGAGACCCATGCAAACGCATGGGGAGAAAGCAGTCCAGGCTGAGGAGGCAGGAGTGCATCTGGATGGCTCCAAGAGCAACTAGAAGACCATGATGGGGTGGGGTGCAGAGTGATGGGAGTGACATTACACAGATCAAGGAGGGACAGGTGTGGGCAGAGTCCATTGCAAGATGAGTGAATTTTGTCTTGTGTTCTGACCTTCCGTATTGACTCAATGATTCCAGCGTGCCTCTCACACGGGGGCCGCGACCCATGAGGAACAGAAGCTGTACTCTCAAGAGCCCAGAAGTGGCCCAAACAGTTCCAATTCTCTCATATTCCATTTCCACTCAGTGTTTTTCAAACTGCGGGTCACAATATTGGCAGGGTAGTGAAATTAGGGTAGCGGGTCTCGATGAATAGACTAAAACTTGAAAAATGCGCCACTGTACAACTCACGGGTAATCAGGCTAAATGCCCCACAAGACTTGTGTTTCAGGGGTGTGCGTGTGGCCATCGTCCTGGGTCACAATGTAAAATGTACTGTGACCAGCGGCTGCAAGTCAAAAAGCCAGGAAACCAGCTGATCCAGACATCTCCCCACAGAACTGAGTCAGGTCAGCATTTACAAATATGTGTCCACCATGGCAACCTGCTGTGGGATCCCTAAACCATGTGCTTTTCTTCCTGGACACACAGCTGGGCTGCCTTTCCCAGCATCCCTCACAGCTAAGGGGAGGTCAATTGACTGCCTTCGGACCCTAGGGATGTGTGTGGAAGCGATTTCCTCCCTGCCTTACCTCCCGCCAGGGGCTCCTCTCTTGTCTGCAGTGGACCCCACAACTTGGGGAGGGCAGACCCACAAAAGGGAAGAAGTTCCATGAGGCCATCCACCAGATCGCCCTCTCTGGTCAAAGACACATGCAAGAAAAACCTGTCCCCACAAGAAGGCACTGAGAATGAAGGGCTCATCTGTTACAGCAGCCGGCAGGCCCTGCGCTGGCAGGAGCCCTCAGCTCGCACCAGCATCCCGCGAGGTTTTGTGAGTTTTGTTTTTTTTTTGTAGAGATGAGGTCTTACTATGTTGCCCAGTCTGGTCTCAAACTCCTGAGCTCAAGTGATCCTCCCACCTTGGCTTCTTAAAGTGCTAGGATGACAGGCGTGAGTCACTATGCTTGACTGCGTATAGACAACTCTTCACAGATGTTTCAGGAAGAGAAGAGAGGAAGGGAAGCTGAGTTTCCACACACTTCGAGATACATATCAAGTACCACCGGATGCCACGCTCAGAAGAACCTGTGGCGAAGCATCAGGGACATGTCCAAGGCCAGAGGTGTGGTAACCACAGATGATCTAGGCCTCATCAAATTCATATGTTGAAGACAAACATAAGCTCCGTGACACAGGCCTGACCTGTGTCCCCACACCCACCACAAGCCCCCACATATGAATGTATAAACCACCACTATCGTCACACCCAGGAACAGGGCTGGGCACGTTAATCATCTCAAGACCACTTTGCACGGGAGGGGCTTGTATCCTCATCTCGGGGATGAGGAAAGCTGAGGTCACAGGGAACTATAGTTCACCTCAGGCCTGCAGGCGTGTAAGGGCTCGATTCACACACCAGCCCAGGAGGCGGGACCCAACATAGAAGTTACAGGGGGGGTAGGAACACCAGGGAGCAATCACTGTGCTGATTAGTGAACAAACAGCCACTTCCCCACTCCCCCCCCCTTTTTTTAAGAGTCTAGGTCTCACTTTGTCGCCCAGGCTGGAGTAGAGTGGCCTCATCGTGATGATACTTACAAATATTATAAAATACGGCTCCAAGTAAATGCAATATAAAATAGATGGCACAGCCAGGCATGGTGGCTCACACCTGTAATCCTGCGCTTTGGGAGGCTGAGGTGAGATGATGGCCTGAGCCCATGGGTTCGAGACCAGCCTGGGTGACTTGGCGAGACCTCATCACTACAATAAATCAAAAAATTAGCCAGGTATGGTGGCACGTGCCTGTAGTTCCAACTACTTGGAGGACTGAGATAGAAGGATCAGCTGAGCCCAGCCTGCTGAGGCTGCAGTGGCCATGAGTGTGCCACTGCACTCCATCCTGGGCAACAGAATGAGACTCCAACTCAAAACAAAGAGCCAGCTGGGCGCAGTGGTTCAAGCCTGTAATCACAGCACTTTGGGAGGCTGAGGCGAGAGGATTGTCTGAGGATTGCATGAGGTCTCATTATGTTGCCCATATGTTTGAGACCAGCCTGGGCAACTTGGTGAGTCCTTGTCTCTACAATAAGCAAAAACAAATTAAGCCAGGTGTTGTAGCACGCCTGTAGTTCCAACTACTTGGAAGGCTGAGGTGGAACGATTGCATAAGCCCAGCAGGTAGAGGCTGCAGTGGCTGTGACCTGCACTCCACTGCACTCCAGCCTGGGCAACAGAGTGAGACCCCAGCTCAAAAAAAAAAAAAAAAAGACACCAGGAAGGGTGAGCAGTCAGAGGCATCTGTGGCTTTAAAGAGGACAAGAGTTTGGTTGAGGACGGGAGGGAGCCAAAAGCAGGGAAGTGTCAAATGCAAAGGCCCAGAAAAAAAGCTGGGAGCAGTGGCTTACACTTGTAATCCCAGCACTTTGGGAGGCCAAGGTGGGAGGATTGCCTGAGTCCAGGAGTTTGACCAGCCTGGGCAATATGGCAAAACCTCCTCTCTACAAAAAAAAAACAAAAACAAAAACAGAAAAATAGGCCAGGCATGGTGGTACACGCCTATAGTCCTGGCTACTTGGGAAGTTGAAGAGGGAGGATTGCCTGAGTCCAGAGCTGTGATTGTGCCACTGTACTCCAGCCTGGGTGACAGAGGGAGACCCCTACTCAAAAAAAAAGAGGTTATATTTTATCACTCAATGGCCCAATGGCAAGAAAAAAAACAATAATTAAGATGGTTAATGTTATATATATTGCACCACAATAAAATACTAATGACAGCAGACATTTACGTTGCCTTTGATGTATCAGGCATTTTGTTCTAAAAGCTTTACATGTTAACTCATTCGCTCCTCCAACAACCCAGCAGGGCAAGTAGGGCCAGCGTCTTCTAGACAGAAACACAGTCGGCCCCTTTATAGGCCAGGGATCCATTTCAAGATCCTAGTATATGCCTGACACCTGGGACAGTACAGAATCCTAGACATGCTATGTGTTTTCAACCTGATAACTGAGAAGGCTACTAAGTAACGAATGAGCAGGTGGCGGATACAATGTATACATGCTGGACAGATGGATAATCCCCCCCCCCACCAGGCAGGACAGTGCAAGAGTTCAACACACTATTCAGAACCGGGCGCAATTTAAAGCGTGTGAACTGAGCCAGGCTTGGTGGCTCACACCTGTAGTCCCAGGTACTCCAATTACTCTGGAGGAGGGAGAATCACTTGAGGTCAACAGTTCAAGACCAGCCTGGGCTACACAGCAAGACTCTGTCTAAAAAAAATGTAATAAAAAAATGCATTATTTCTTGAAGTTTCCACCTAATATTCTTGGACCATGATTGACCTTGGGTCACTGAAATTACCAGAGAGGGGACAATAGCATGATGCAAGGCACATATGTCATTTACGATTTCCTAGTGAAAAGAAATTGGGAGATTTAATTCTAATATATTGTATGTAATCTGATACATACAAAACACAATCCTCTTGATGTGTAATTAACATCAAAGTATGACTGATGAGAGAATGTGTGTTTCTTCTTCATTCTAAGTCTTCACCATCCAGGGTGCATTTTACACAGAGCCCAGCTCGATATGGACTCACCACATGCCACGACATGAGTGCCACATGTGACCGGTGGCCACCCTGCTCGACCTCAGCCACGGAAGGCCTGGCTTGACTCTGCAGACAAAGCCTCTGGAGGACTCTGAGCAGAGGAGGGGCCTGAGCTGACCTGGGTAGAAGACAGGGTCCCCCTAGCTGAACAAGGGAGGGGAATGCGCTGTGGGGAGTGTGGGGTGGAGGGAGCCCCTTGAGACTGACCAAAAGGGCAAAAGAGGGGGTCCAGGTGGAGGGGGCCAGTGGCTGGACCAGGGTGGGGGCACAGAGGAGGGAAGATGGGAGATTCTGGAAGTCCCAGAAAAGCAGAGTCAACAGGGTGATCAGCCGATCAGCTGGGTATCCTGGCAAAGGGAAAAAGAGGCACCCTACTTGACAACGTGAACATACGTAGTGCTACTCAAGTGTACCCTTAAAAACAGTCATGAAAATGGCACATTTTAGATGAGGTTTTTTTCTTACTACAACAAGAAAAATTAAATTTAGGCTGGATGTGGTGGTTCACGTCCGTCATCCCAGCACTTTGGGAGGCAGAGGCAAGAGGATTACCTGAGTCCAGGGGTTCAAGATCAGCCTACGCAACTTGGCGAAACCTCGTCTCTACAATTAATCAAAAAAATTAGCTGGGCATGGTTGCACGCACCTGTAGTTCCAGCTACCTTGGAAGGCTGAGGTGGAAGGTTTGCCAGAGCCCAGGAATTTGAGAATGAGGTAGTCGTGAATGTGACCCTGCACTCCAGCCTGGGCAACAGTAAGACTCCGACTCAAAAAAAAAAATGTTACAGAGAAGGAGCCGGGCACGGTGACACATAGCTGTAATCTCAGCACTTTGAGAGGCTGAGGCTGGAGGGTGGCTTGAGGTCAGGAGTTTGAGGCTGCAGTGAGCTACAATCACACCGCTGCACTCCAGCCTGGGCGACAGAGTAAGAACCTGTCTCAAAAAACCAAAATAAAATAGAGAGAGAGAAGAGGAGTCGAGGATGGCACTAAAGTATCCAGTCCAGGAGGCTGGGACGACAGTGCCACCGTTTACTAAGATGGCGATAACCCTGAGGTGGAGACTTTGTTTTCTGTGGGAATTTTTTAGGGGTGGCCTGGTTTGCAGCCAGCAAGCGAGTCACCAGGGGAAGTGAGGTAAATCCATCCTTTGCACTCTCCCCTGGAATTTCTCTACTTGCTGCTCTTGAAGCCTGGCCTCTCTGGGTTCCTACCACATGGGGTCTGGCTGCTGTGGCTTCTTCCAGCACCACGAGGAGTCAATGATGGCACTAAAGTATCCAGTCCAGGAGGCTGTGTCGGGGCAGGCCCTGTTTAGCCCCTGATCCCATTCCGCCCTCCTCCCTCAGCCCCAGCCACAGCTGACTTCAATCTTGAGCTTTGAGCCTTTGGAGAATGGGCTTCCGGGAGGCACTGCCCGTCGGCTCTCGCCCACCCTGCAGGTACAATCAAGGCCCCACAAGCGCTCACCCTTAATCTCCGGTAAGGTCAGGAGAGCTGAGCAGTAGATACAATAAATGTAAAACTCAGGGCTGCATGTGAGGCTCAGCCAGGGAGTGGGAAGAAGGCAACAATGTATATTCCTGTAAGCCCATTATCTTTCAAGTAAAACCTTTGCAGAGGGAAATGTTGTTTGTTTTTGGTCTCACTGTGCTGCCCAGGCTGGAGTATAGTGACACCATCACCATCACGGCTCACAGCGGCAGCCTCCAACTCCCGGGCTCAAGCGATCCTCCTGCCTCAGCCTCCCACGTAGCTGGGACTACAGGCATGCACCACCATGCCAGGCTAATTTTTAAATTTTTTTGTAGAGACGAGGTCTCACCAAGTTGCCCAGGCTGGTCTCAAACTTCTGGCGTCAGGCAATCCTCCCGCCTCAGCCTCCCAAAGTGCTTGGGATGACAGGCGTGAAGCCACCACGCCAGGCCAGGATGTGTTCTGAAAAGCAGAGTTTGGCAGACCTTGCAAGGTGGCGGGTGTGCGCAGGCAGGAGGCACCCTGCTATCAAATGTTACTATTTCTACAGCCAAAGGTGGAATACGCACGTGGAACCCGACACAGGGGAAATATAAATAGCCTGGCTCCAGGTCAGGCCCTGCTGCGTGATGACTCAGTGAGGGGAGCGGCCCTCATCGGTCGCGTGCTGTGGTGGTGCTGTGACACCATGTCCTGTTCACCGGCCCTCGAGACAGGGGAAGAGTCTTTGTTTGCTAAACCTGGAAGCTCTCCAAAGGCCTGGAGAGGGAAGTCCTCGAGCTCCAGATCCCACAATCCTGGCTTCAAATCCCAGTTCTGCCAGCTCTGGACCCTGATGACTGTCCTCCCCTCTCTGGGGTCTTAGGGGGTGAGGGAGGACCAGGCTGGTGCCCATTAGACCTTCAATGAATAATAACGGAAGTCAGGCGTGGTGCCTCACCCCTGTAATTCCAGCACTTTGGGAGGCTGAGGAGAGAGTGAGCCCAAGGGTTCGAGACCAGCCTGGGCAACACAGTGAGACTTTGTCTCTGCAATAAATCAAAAAACTTAGCTGGGTGTGGTGGCTCACGCCTGTCATCCAAGCACTTTGGGAGGCAGAGGGGAGAGGACTGCCTGAGCCCATGGGTTCGAGACCAGCCTGGACAACTTGGCGAGACTTTGTCTCTACAATAAATCAAAAATTAGCCAGGAGTGGTGGCACACGCCTGTAGTTCCAGCTACTTGGAGGGCTGAGGTGGAAGGATCGCTGGAGCCCAGCGGGTCAAGGTTGCAGTAGCCATGAGTGTGCCACTGCACTCCAGCCTGGGTGACAATGAGACTCAGACTCAAAAATTTTTAAAAACACACCTGGGCTTGGTGTCTCAGCCTGTAATCCCAGAACTCTGGGAGACTAAGGTGAGTGGATTGCCTGAGCCCACGGGATGGAGACCATCTTAAGTCCTGCCTCTGAGCCCAGCGTGTCTGGCTGGGCACAATGGCACACACCTGTAATCCCAGTACTTTGGGAGGCTGAGGCAGGAGGATCGCTCGAGCTCTGGGAGTTGGAGACCTGCCTCAGAAGCAGGACTTAAGAACCCTCGATAGTCTCGACCCCGTGGATTGCCTGAGCCCATGGGGTTGAGACCTCAGGGGCAACATAGCGAGACCTCGTCTCTATAATTAAAAAAAAATTAAGCCGGGCTCGGTGGCTCAGCCTGTAATCCTGCATCTTCGGGTGGCTGAGGTGAGTGGATTTCCTGAGCCCGCGGGTTCGAGACCTGCCTGGGCAACTTGGCAAGACCTTGTCTCTACAATAAATAAAAAATCAGCCGGGCATAGTAGTGCGCGCCTGTAGTTCCAGCTACTTGGAAGGCTGAGGTGGAAGGATCACCGGAGCCCAGCGGGTTGACGCTGGGGTGGCCATGAACATGCTGCTGGACTCCAGCCTGGGTGATGGAGTGAGACTCCAACTCAAAAAAATAATAAAAATTGTAAAAATTGTAAAAAGTAAAAATGACAACAACAACAGCAGCACAAGGCCCCATCTCATGGAGTTGAGCCCTCACACCACTCCCAGGAGGCAGCCTCTGCCGTCATCGTCCTCGGTTCACAGAGGCTCACCTCTTGGGGAAGAGAGAGTGGGGATCCAGACCCAAGTTCACCTGACACAGGCTAGAGACACCATCCACAGCTCGGGTCAGGCCTGCCCCAGGCTGGGTGCAGCTGTTCCTGAAGGTGACCCTTCACACCACGCCGGTCATCTAGTCCCACAACGCCCTGACCCTGCCTTCTTGCTGAATCCTCCAAAACAAGACCCGTGAGGAAGAACTATTATTTAATCCCTCAACTGCACTCCGGCGTGCCCCGCTGTGATGGAAGTCCAAACATGAGGTGCCCAGACCAGCACAGTCCACCCCTGATCACGCTTCCTGCAGTGGTACTGTGGGATGTAGCCTGCTCTCGTACCACCAGGCCTCCTTCTGCCACCATGAATATCTCTCTCTCTGAGTCTGGGTCTCACTCTGTCGTCAGGCTGGAATGCAGTGGTGCAATCACAGCTCACCGTAGCCTCAACCTCCTGGGCTCAGGCGATCCTTCTGCCTCAACCTCCTAAGCAGCTGGGACGACAGACGCAAGGCACCACATTCCAATAATTTTTTTCCTTTTTTGTAAAGATGAGGTCTCACTGTGTCACACAGGCAGGTCTCCAACCCCCAGGGCTCGAGCGATCCTCCTGCCTCAGCCTCCCAAAGTACTGGGATTACAGGCGTGTGCCACCGCGCCCAGCCAGAAACCCTGGGCTCAGAGGCAGGACTTAAGCTGGGCTTGGTGGCTCAGCATGTAATCCCGTGCTTTGGGAGACTGAGGTGAATGGATTGCCTGAGTCCACGGGTTCGAGACCTGCCTGGGCAACTTGGCGAGACCTCATCTCTACAATACATAAAAAAAAAAAAAATTATCCGGGCGTGGTAGCACGCGCCTGTATTTCCAGCTACTTGGAAGGATGAGGTGGAAGGATAGACAGAGCCCAGGAGGTCGAGGCTGCGGTGGCCGGGAGCGTGCCACTGCACTCCAGTCTGGGCGACAGAGTGAAACTCCAACTCAAGAAAAAAAGAAAGCACCCAGAGCTACAAAGCAGTCAATCTGCACTGATTCTTGCCAGTGTCCCCAGAGTCCATCATGGACCTGGCCCGGAGCAGCCACTGTGAACTTGGGTTGCCGTTGGCCAGGGATGAGAATGGTGAAGCCTGTCTGGAATGCAAGCTGGCAGGCCTACCAGAGTCTACACGCACATTCCCTCTGCCCCAGCAATTCCTCTTCCAGGAATCTGGCCGGTGGAAACACTCTTGCATAAGCGACCCAAGGTATGGACAGAAGAGCGTCAGGCCGGGTCACTCCGCCCTCCCATGGCTCCCAGTTCACTTGGAATCCAAGCCAAAGGCCTAGTAGGAGGACAGAGACTCCAGAGCCGCAAAGTGCTAGGAGCTGAAAGAAGAGGTCAAACTAAGCACTAAAATACTCCATCTACAGCAGGCAGGAAGAGAGGGGAAAGGCACCAAGAACAAAAAAGAGACACACAGAAAGCAAGTCGCAAGGGAGTTAAGGCCAGTCACATCAATGTTATGGCAAGCACGAACTGGCCTATCATCCCAGTGTTTCGGGAAGCTGAGGTAGGAGATCGGCTTGAGGCCAGGGATTTGAGACCAGCCTGGACATTACAGCAAGACCCCATCTCTACAAAAATAAAAAATAAATTAAAATGAGCCAGGCATCGTGGCATGCCTGTAGTCTCAGCTACTTGGGAAGCTGAGGTAGAAGGATTGCTTAAGCCCAGGAATTCAAGGTTACAGTGAGCTGTGATCACATCACTGCACTCCAGCCTGGGCAACAGAGCAACAAGGTCCTGTGTCCACAAAAAAATAAAAAATTAGCCAGGCATGGCAGCTCACACCTGTATGCTGCCCTAGCTACTTGGGAGGCTGGGCAGGAGGATTTTGTAAGCCCAGGAGTTCAAGGCTGCAGTGAGCTATAATTGCACCACCACACTCCAGCCTAGGCAACAGAGCAAGAAAAAACATTGTTCTTAATTAGTCAGGCATGGTGGCACATTCCTGTAGTCTTAGCTACTCAGGAGGCTGAGGCAGGAGGATTCCTTGAGCCCAGGAGTTCGAGGCTGCAGTGAGCTATAATCATACCACTGCATCGACCCTGGGAGACAGAGTGAGACTCTGTTTCTAAAAAACACAAATAAATAAATCATCTAAATCTGTGCTGCCCACTATGAGTTGCTTCACATGACGTGCACACTTGAAATATAGCAAGTCCCAAGTGAAATGTGAGTGTAAAATCCACACCAGATTTTGGAAATGTAGTGTGAAAAAAAAAGACTGTATAGCAAGTGTTGGCAAGGATGTGGAAAAACTGGAACCCACATGTGTAGCAGGTGGAGATGTAAAATAACACAGCCACTGCAAACGGTGTGGCGGCTCCTCAAAAGGTTAAACACACAATCATCATGTGACCCAGCAATTCTGCTCCTAGGTATAAGCCCAATGAGCTAAGGGCACAGACTGCCACAGATGCTTCCATACCAAAGTATACAGCAGCATGTTCACAGCAGCCAAAAGGTGGGC
>NW_007070825.1:17297-17922 GCF_000164805.1 Carlito syrichta | reverse complement strand
GGAGCCCGGCAGGTCAAGGCTGCAGTGGCCGGGAGCGGCCACTGCACTCCAGTCTGGCAACAGAGTGAGACTCCAACTCAGAAAACAAAAAAAGAGGCCAATCCACAGAGACAGAAAATAGAATAGAGGTTATGGGGGTGGGAGGAGGATGCAGAGTTACTGTTTAACAGGAGTGGAATTCCTTCCTTCCTTTCCTTCTTTCTCTTACTTTCTCTCTCTCTCTTTTTTTTTTTTAAGTTGGAGTCTCACTCTGTTGCCCAGGCTGGAGTGCAGTGCCACTGATATGAAGTACCTGATATGGAGTGGCTCATGGCCACCCCAGCGCCAACCACCTGGGCTCTGGCAATCCTCCCACCTCAGTCTTCCAAGTAGCCAGAACTACAGGCGCACACTACCACACCCAGCTAGTTTTTGATTTATGGTAGAGACGAGGTCTCGCCAAGTTGCCCGGGCTGGTTTTGAACCCCCAGGTTCAGGCAATCCTCTTGCCTCGGCCTCCCAAAGTGCTGGGATGACAGGCTGAGCCACTGAGCCCGGCCTCTCTCTTCTTTTCCTCCTTCCTTCCTTCTTTCTTTTTTTTTTGAGTCGGAGTCTCACTCGGTCGCCCAGACTGGAGTGCAGTGGC
>NW_007070825.1:16645-17277 GCF_000164805.1 Carlito syrichta | reverse complement strand
CCAGGCTGTGCTCAGTGGCTCAGTCTGTAATCCCAGCACTTTGGGAGGCCCAGGCTAGTGGATTGCCTGAGGTCGCAGGTTCAAAACCAGCCAGGGCAACTTAGTGAGACCTCATCTCTACAATAAATCAAAAAAATCAGCTGGGCGTGGTAGCGCACACCTGCGGTTCCAGCTACTTGGAAGGCTGAGGCAGAAGGATTGCCAGAGCCCAGCAGGTCGAGGCTGCAGAGGCTGGGAGCGTGCCACTGTACTCCAGTCTGGGTGATGGAATGAGACCCCAACTCAAAAAAAAAGAAAGAAATATAAGCCCACTTTACACTTAAACACACACAAGCTACAATTTTCAAAAACCCAGAAATTAATGAATGCTGATGAGAATGTGAAGACATTGGGACCCTTGTGTCCTGGTAGGAATGTAAAATGGTGTCGCTGCAAAAACAGTATAGCGGTTCCTGAAAAAATTCAAAACAGGACCAGGTGCAGTGACTCACGCCTGTAATCCCAGCACTTTGGGAGGCAGAGGCAAGAGGATCGCCTGAATCCAGGAGTTCAAGACCAGCCTGGGCAACAGAGTGAGCTCTTGTCTCTACAAAAAAGCAAAAAGTTAGCTGGGCTTGACGATGCGCGCCTGT
>NW_007070825.1:15534-16625 GCF_000164805.1 Carlito syrichta | reverse complement strand
CACGGGTTCAGGCAATCCACTCACCTCAGCCTCCCAAGGCGTGGGATTACAGGCTGAGCCACCAAGCCCGGCTTCCTTCCTTCTTTCTTTGTGCAGCGGCACAATCATGGCTCATGGCAGCCTTGACCTCCTGGGCTCAGGTGAACCCTCCACCTCAGCCTCCTGAGTAGCTGGGGCTACAGATGAACAGCACCACACCTGACTTCTTTTTTTCTTGTAAAGACAAAGTCTTGCTATGTTGCCCAGACTGGTCTCCCATTCCTGGGCTCAAGAGATCCTCGCACCTCGGCCTCCCCAACTGCTGAGATTACAGGCATGAGCCACCGCGCCGGGCCTAGGTATGGAATTTCTATTTGGAATGACAAGTTCTGGGGATGTACCATGCTGACAGCTGCACAATATTGTGAAATGTACTTAATGCCACTGAAGTGTGCATGTAAACATAGCTAAACAGTAAATTTTATGGATGTCTACTTCACCACAGTGAAAAAAGACCGTAAAATATCTCACTGATGGCTTCTACATGTTGAAATAATAATATTTTGGATACACCGGGGTGCTAAAAAAATTTATCCACATTTTAAGAGATGCTCGCTGTCATCAGTAGTGTCTAGATGCTGATGGTAACCGCTTTGAGCACCTCTTGTAATTGCAGAAGTCAAAAATGACTTCTATTCATCTTCTCCTACTGGTATATACTGAGTTATTGCAATTTTTTTTTGAGTTGGAGACTCACTCTGTCACCCAGACTGGAGTGCAGTGGCTGCTCCCGGCCACCGCAGCCTCGACCCACTGGGCTCCGGCATCCTTCCGCCTCAGCCGTCCAAGTACCTGGAACTACAGGCACGCGCTACCATGCCTAGCAGGTAGGTGTTTTAGGTCGTGGCCTGATCTGTCATTCCAACCTCCAAAAATCTCAAAAAGTCATTTTTTTCATTCCCAACTCACTCAGGGGAAAAGCTGAAAGACGAAGACCACCCCTGAGGCATCCCTATCAGTACCCACAGCCACAGAGATGTTAGCTGCAGAAATACCATTTATAGCTGGGTGCGGTGTCACGCCTGTCATCCCAGCACTTTGGGAGGCGGAGG
>NW_007070825.1:9803-15514 GCF_000164805.1 Carlito syrichta | reverse complement strand
GGAGCGTGCCACTGCACTCCAGTCTGGGCGACAGAGTGAAACTCCAACTCAAGAAAAAAAGAAAGCACCCAGAGCTACAAAGCAGTCAATCTGCACTGATTCTTGCCAGTGTCCCCAGAGTCCATCATGGACCTGGCCCGGAGCAGCCACTGTGAAACTTGGGTTGCCGTTGGCCAGGGATGAGAATGGTGAAGCCTGTCTGGAATGCAAGCTGGCAGGCCTACCAGAGTCTACACGCACATTCCCTCTGCCCCAGCAATTCCTCTTCCAGGAATCTGGCCGGTGGAAACACTCTTGCATAAGCGACCCAAGGTATGGACAGAAGAGCGTCAGGCCGGGTCACTCCGCCCTCCCATGGCTCCCAGTTCACTTGGAATCCAAGCCAAAGGCCTAGTAGGAGGACAGAGACTCCAGAGCCGCAAAGTGCTAGGAGCTGAAAGAAGAGGTCAAACTAAGCACTAAAATACTCCATCTACAGCAGGCAGGAAGAGAGGGGAAAGGCACCAAGAACAAAAAAGAGACACACAGAAAGCAAGTCGCAAGGGAGTTAAGGCCAGTCACATCAATGTTATGGCAAGCACGAACTGGCCTATCATCCCAGTGTTTCGGGAAGCTGAGGTAGGAGATCGGCTTGAGGCCAGGGATTTGAGACCAGCCTGGACATTACAGCAAGACCCCATCTCTACAAAAATAAAAAATAAATTAAAATGAGCCAGGCATCGTGGCATGCCTGTAGTCTCAGCTACTTGGGAAGCTGAGGTAGAAGGATTGCTTAAGCCCAGGAATTCAAGGTTACAGTGAGCTGTGATCACATCACTGCACTCCAGCCTGGGCAACAGAGCAACAAGGTCCTGTGTCCACAAAAAAATAAAAAATTAGCCAGGCATGGCAGCTCACACCTGTATGCTGCCCTAGCTACTTGGGAGGCTGGGCAGGAGGATTTTGTAAGCCCAGGAGTTCAAGGCTGCAGTGAGCTATAATTGCACCACCACACTCCAGCCTAGGCAACAGAGCAAGAAAAAACATTGTTCTTAATTAGTCAGGCATGGTGGCACATTCCTGTAGTCTTAGCTACTCAGGAGGCTGAGGCAGGAGGATTCCTTGAGCCCAGGAGTTCGAGGCTGCAGTGAGCTATAATCATACCACTGCATCGACCCTGGGAGACAGAGTGAGACTCTGTTTCTAAAAAACACAAATAAATAAATCATCTAAATCTGTGCTGCCCACTATGAGTTGCTTCACATGACGTGCACACTTGAAATATAGCAAGTCCCAAGTGAAATGTGAGTGTAAAATCCACACCAGATTTTGGAAATGTAGTGTGAAAAAAAAAGACTGTATAGCAAGTGTTGGCAAGGATGTGGAAAAACTGGAACCCACATGTGTAGCAGGTGGAGATGTAAAATAACACAGCCACTGCAAACGGTGTGGCGGCTCCTCAAAAGGTTAAACACACAATCATCATGTGACCCAGCAATTCTGCTCCTAGGTATAAGCCC
This sequence comes from Carlito syrichta, assembly GCF_000164805.1. Taxonomy (NCBI): domain Eukaryota; kingdom Metazoa; phylum Chordata; class Mammalia; order Primates; family Tarsiidae; genus Carlito; species Carlito syrichta. The sequence continues at coordinate 14,015 of NW_007070825.1, read as the reverse complement.
AATGAGCTAAGGGCACAGACTGCCACAGATGCTTCCATACCAAAGTATACAGCAGCATGTTCACAGCAGCCAAAAGGTGGGCACAACCCGTGGTGATCGACGGTGAACAGATAAACCAAATATGTTGGCTTGAGGAGATAAACCATGGGAATACTTCTTAGCCATAAGTAGGAGGGACATTCTGATCCATGCTACAACATGGATGAACCCTGAAGACATTATGGTAAGTGAAATCAGCACAAAAGGATAGATACTGTGCAATGCCACTGATATGAAGTACCTCAAAGAGGCCAATCCGCCAGGCTCGGTGGCTCAGCCTGCAATCCCGCGCCTTTGGGAGGCTGAGGTGAGTGGATTGCCTGAGCCCACAGGTTCGAGACCCGCCTGGGCAGGGAGACCTCATCTCTACAATAAATCAAAACATCAGCTGGGCGTGGTAGCACATGCCTGTAATTCCGGCTACTCGGAAGGCTGAGGCGGAAGGATGGCTGGAGCCCGGCAGGTCAAGGCTGTGGTGGTCCGTGAGCCAGCCACTGTGCTCCAGCCTGAGTGACAGAGTGAGACTCCAACTCAAAAAAGTAAAAAAAAAAAAAAAAAAAAGGAAAAAGCAAAGAAAAAGAAGAAAAAGGAGGCTGAAGAATGTACTCCAAACTCCTCCACAAAGTACAGAGTAAGGGGAAAGAGGGAAGTGGAAACAAGGTACAAAGACTCATAGTAACCATTACAGAACGTTTTTCGGCGTCATCATTAAGACAGACCTGCTCTCAATTGGCAAACCCGGAAGCTAAGAGCTAAGAAACCTTATTTTGGCCTCAGCATTCAATGTCTCCATTCCACCAGCAGCATCGTTGAGGCAACTCAAAAACGGGTGGAAGTCACTCCACACCTTGCTACTCAAAGTGCCTGGAGTGGCCACAGTGGCCCCACCTGGGAGCTTGTCAGAAACGCAGGGTCTCGGCACCCACAGACTCAGAACTTGCATTTAACACACCCCCAAGGAAAGCGTGTGTACGTCAGAGTTTGGGAACCTGTGGACCTACACCACAGCCTGGCATGTGTACACCACTCGGTGCAGACTGAGGGCTGAGGGTTGACCCCAAGACAGCATCTACAAACTCCTTGCTACATGCTGGTCACTACACAACCCACAGTCTCAGGTAAGCTCCACCCCCAGCCTAGCAGGTAGGTGTTTTAGGTCGTGGCCTGATCTGTCATTCCAACCTCCAAAAATCTCAAAAAGTCATTTTTTTCATTCCCAACTCACTCAGGGGAAAAGCTGAAAGACGAAGACCACCCTGAGGCATCCCTATCAGTACCCACAGCCACAGAGATGTTAGCTGCAGAAATACCATTTATAGCTGGGTGCGGTGTCACGCCTGTCATCCCAGCACTTTGGGAGGCGGAGGCGAGAGGATTGCCTGAGCCCAGGGATTCGAGACCAGCCTGGGCAACATGGCAAGACCTTGTCTCTACAACAAAATTTAAAAATTAGCTGGGTGTGGTGGCACGTACCTGTAGTTCCAGCTACTTGGGAGGCTAAGGTGGGAGAATCGCCTGAGCCCAGCAGGTTGAGACTGCGGTAGCCACGAGCATGCCACTGCACTCATCTAGGTGACAGAGTGAGACTCCGACTCAAAAAGAAAAGAAATACCATTTGTGGCTGGGCGTGGTGACTCATGCTAGTAATTCCAGCACTTTGGAAGACCAAGGTAGGAGGATTGCTTGAGCCCAGGAGCTTGAGACCAGCCTGGGTAACACAGTATGACCCTCTCTCTATTAAAAAAAAAAAATCACACACACACACAAAAATTAGCTAGGCATGGTGGCTACTTGGGAGACTGAGGCGAGAGGATCACTTGAGCCCATGAAGTCAAAGCTTCAGTGATCCATGAGCGTGCCACTGCACTCCAGCCTGGATGACAGAGTGAGACCCCGACTCCAAAAATAACAAAAAAAGAAGAAAACCATTGGCTGCAGAAATGCTGGTTTATGTGTCCATGGGGAGCTGCCCTGTCTTGCTGGAATGTTCCACGCCATCCTGTATATGCTTGGGTCTGAAACAGCCTGAATCTTGAAACACTGATGGCGCCGGTGACAACCGCAAATGCAGCTTTTCCAGGGACACATGGATGTGAATATCATCTATTTAGCCTCTAAGAAAGCATCAGGCCACTTCAGCTAGTTGGGGAAACTGAGGCTGGGCGAGGGGGAGGGAGCCTTGCCTGAGGCCCACAGTGGCTCCAAGCCAGATCCACCCTCATCCTGTCCCTCCGCCCCCGCAGGCCGTGCTGACTCACCCCAGCTGGTCACCCATCCTCCAGCTCACCAGCACGCCCATGTCTGGAGGAAGCTGGGCAGCCATGGTTATGTTGCGGAAGACAGCAGGGAGGGTGAGAAGGGAGAGGGTCCCGGGGCAAGAGGCCGGGAGGGAAGGAGGTCAGTTTCCCAGCTGTGGGATCTGAACAGCGGGGGCACTCTGCCACACAGTCACAGAACCAGTCTGTGCCTCAGTCTCCTCATCTGTAAAATGAAGACACCGCCCTCCTGAGGTTTCTCTAATGATTGGACACCTGTAAGGAAGACCAGACCAGCGTCTGGACCCAGGCGAGCCCACGCCAGTGCCTGGAAATCAACTGAGTGAAGGATATTGGGCAGGGAGTCAAGGAAGGCTTCCCTGAGGAGGGGGCATCACAGCAGGGACCCGTGAGATGAGGGCCTGGAGAGGGGAGGTGGGGGCAGCCCTGTGACTGGCAAGTCCACTGGGGACATCTTCCAAGCAGCACGCACTCATGTCCTCTCTGCATCAGCATTTCATTTATTTTTGAGTCGGAGTCTCACTCTGTCGCCCAGGCTGGGGTGCAGTGGCACAATCACAGTTCACCACAGCCTCGACCTGCTGGGCTCAGGTGATCCTACTGACTCAGCCTCTGGGGTAGCTGGGACTACAGGCGCATGCCACCACATCTGGCCAGTTTTTTTTTTTGTTTTTTTTTTTGAGTTGGAGTCTCACTCTGTCGCCCAGACTGGAGTGCAGTGGCCGCTCCCAGCCATCGCAGCCTTGACCTGCTGGGGCTCCGGCGATCCTTCCACCCCAGCCTTCCGAGTAGCTGGAACTACAGGCGCGCGCTACCACGCCCGGCTCATTTTTTGATTTATGATAGAAATGAGGTCTCGCCTGCCCAGGCGTGTCTCGAACCCGCGGGCTCAGGCAATCCAAATCACCTCAGCCTCCCAAAGGCGCGGGATTACAGGCTGAGCCGCCAAGCCCAGCTATCTGGCCAGTTTTTAAATTTTTTTTTGTAGAGACAGGGTCTTGCTGGGCTGAAGTATCAGCATTTTTTTAGCAATATTTTTCACAAAGGTGTGTACATTTTTTTTTTTTTAGCAATGCTACTGCATACCTAATGGACTGTGGTATCACATGATCGTGACTTTTCTGTGTGCCCGTGACCACCTCTCTTGGGAGGGGTGGTCTGGAAGTGACCCTGGGGGGTCTCGGGGCAGGATGACTCCAGGTAGAGAGGGAACTTGGTGTGAGGAAGGGAGACAAAGGGCAGAGATAAGGTCAGGAGATAAGCCAGCAGGGCCAGGTCTGTTGACTTTGTGGGGGGAGGGAGAGACTTTCCCTGAGGACACTATCAGACGGCTGCTGTCTCTGGCAGCCATCTCTAAGTCATCCCTGCTCCTGCTCCACCCCACCCACCCAGGAAATCTTGCTTTCAACTAGAAAGTCTGACCTCCAGTCCCTCCAGGCTAATCTGGAAACTCCCCCTCTGCTCCAGAGAGGATGCCCTTGCCTGATCCTGACCCTCCTCCACTTACACACCACTGCACCCCGCAGAGCCACCGCCTCTCAAGGGTGACCGCTGTGATTCATCCATCCAGCCTCTGCCTCTCTGACCCTCTCCACCAGCAAAGAAGACACTGGAGTTACTTCCCAGGGTTTGTGCTCCCACACCACAGGCCTCAACCCTGTCTCAAGAAATGGCAACAAGTTTCTTTAGATTCTGTCTAAAGAAGGAAAAAAAAAAGAGGCCAGCCAAGGTGATATGCCTGTCATATCGCTACTTTGGGTGGCAGAGGTGGGAGGATTGCTTGAGCTCAGGAGTTTGAGACTAGCCTGGGCAACTTCGTGAGACCTCGTCTCTACAAAAAAAATTTTTTTTTTTTTTTTTAGTTGGAGTCTCACTCTGTCGCCCAGACTGGAGTGCA
>NW_007070825.1:4899-9777 GCF_000164805.1 Carlito syrichta | reverse complement strand
GAGAGAGGGAGAGAGGGAGGGAGGGAGGGAGGGAGGGCACCTTCCTCCACCCAAGTGTTCAGACCCATGACCTTGGATCAAGCTAGACTTCCTCTTTCTAGTACCCTTCCCCGTCAACAAAGCCACAGCTCTCCACACCTTAGCCCTGATGTCTCAGTCCCTCCTTCCTGGTGAAGCTTCATCCGTTCTTTGTGTCAAACCTCTCAGGCGTGATATGACTTCTTGGTGCTGGGAATGGCCTTGAGCCCAAAGCCTGCCCCAGAAAGCCCCTCCTCCAGGAAGCCTGCCCAGATGCTCTAACACAGCCCCAACAGGGATGCCTCCCCCCTGACCCCCATCCAACCAGTGCAGCCCGCATCCTCAAGTACTGATTTCCCTTTGGTGCAGGGGTGGGGGTTGGAGTGGCAGTGGAAATAGGTGTGCTTGGCCTTCTTTCCCTGCCCACTCCCTAGGTGCCTATCGCTGGCGTTCTAGTCTGGGTGACAGAGTGAGACTCCAACTCAAACAAACAAAAAAAAATGTGTGCTTTTATGTTATACACAGTTTATTATATTTCTGTATTATTAAACTATATGATATATAATAATGTGTGAGTGTATACACATATATATGCACACACTACATACTCACACACACACACACACACACACACACACACATTTTTTGGTCTTAAGCAGACTTTTTTTTTTGAGTTGGAGTCTCACTCCATCACTCAATTTGGAGTGTAGAGACGCACTCACGGCCACCCCAGCATCAACCTGCTGGGTTCAGGCGATCCTTCTGCCTCTGCCTTCCAAGTAGCTGGAACTACAGGCACGGGCTACCACACCCAGCTGATTTTTGATTTATTGTAGAGATGAGGTCTCGCCAAGTTGCCCAGGATGGTCTTGAACCAGTGGGCTCACCTCAGCCTCCCAAAGTGCTGGGATTACAGGCTTGAACCACAACACTCAGCAACTTTTTTTTTGTAATGAGTCAGAGTCTCACTCTGTTGGCCAGGCTGAAGTGCAGTGGCATGCTCACAGCCACCCCAGCATCGACTCGCTGGGCTCAGGTGATCCTTCTGTCTCAGCCTTCCAAGTGGCTGAAGCTACAGGCACGCACCATCAGGTTCAGCCGATCTCTCAATTTACTGTAGAGATGAGGTCTCACCATGTTGCTCAGGCTGGTCTCTAACCCATGGGCTCAGGCAATCCTCTCACCTCAGCCTCCCAAAGTGCTGAAATTACAGGTGTGAGCCACGGTGCCTAGCCTTAAGCAGACTGTTGTTAGAAACTGAGTTAAGATAAATCTTCCAGCTGGATACAGCAGCTCACACCTATAATCCCAAGCACTTTGGGAGGTCAAAGCAGGAGGATTACTTGAGGTCAGGAGTTCAAGACCAGCCTCGGCAATACAGAGAAACCTGGTCTCTACAAAAAAAATTAGCCAGGTATGATGGCACACACCTGTAGTCCCTGTTACTCAAGAGGCTGAGGCAGAAGGATCACCTGAGCCCAGGAAACAGGCTGCGGTGTGCTGTGATCATGCCACTGCACTCCAGACTGGGCAACAGAGTGAGACGCTGACTCAAAAAATAATAATAATGAAGATAGACAGATAGATAGATGGACTGATCAATCTCCCAATTCTGCCAGAGTCTGGTCAAGGCTATTTGGTCCACAGCTGGCTCAGCCTCCATGAGACAAGGAGGCGTGGCTCCTGGCTTCGCAATAATCCAAACAAAAAAGCAGGACCACGGAAGGGGCTGTGCTTGGGAAGGGACAGGGCAGTGCAGGCATCAGGGAATTCCGTTCAGTCAGCTAGAGACAGAAACTCGACAAGGAAAACACAGCCCTGCGCAAAACAGCCTGGGGACTGCGGTGGCAATGCGCAGGGCGAGTGAGGACTTGTCCCATGTGTGTCCCCGCATTGTCACCCGAGATGCACATTTTCCCATGTTATGTCTCTGAGAAGGCCACATCTTACGACTGATGGTTGCTTGGTCTGCGGCATTCGGTGTGTCTGGCTCCCACTCCCAGCTGACCTACAGGGGAAGCACCTGAACCCACCGCACCTGTTTTCCCACGGAGCAGTGGGCAGGCCGACACTCCCGTCCAGCTGGGTGGGCGCAGGTGCTTCCCGGCAGCTCACCCAGGGGTGGGAGCCAGACACCAAATCTGTCACAGACAGCTGGTCACGTGGAAGAAGCAGGGGGGTCACTTTTGGAGAAACAGACAGAGACGCCAAGCACAGGTTCTCCGCATCCCTTTCTCAGCCCCATAACACGGCTGTTATTCATTCACTCGATTGCTCATTCAACAAGCACGCCACAATCGGAGAACACAGGGAACACAGTCCTCCTCCCGTCCCCTGCAAGGGAGTCTCATGAGACAGCCAGGCCTGCAGATACAATCTTGGGGAAGAGCTTCTTAAAGGAAGGCACTCCTGAGCACACGACAGCATGCTGGAACCGCAAGAGAACCACACTGGCCAGGCGCAGTAATCCCAGCACTTTGGGAGACTGAGGTGGGAGGATCACTTGAACCACACAAAGGTGGTGACCAAAAAGTTACGCACTAAATATATCAAGAGATTGGGGGGGCGATAAAAGGAAACTTTATAAATATAAATGTGTACTTCCGTATATGATATACATTGTTTCATTATACTTCTATATCATTAATTATAGGATGTATAATGTGAATATATATACATGTTATACATATGTACGTACATACAATATGTTCACCATGCAGGTACTCTTGTTGATGAGGTGTATATTTTTGTTTTTAAGCAGACTTTTGTTAGAAACTGAGTTAAATAAACTGGGTTTAGTGGCTCAGCCTATAATCCTGCGTCTCGGGAGGCTGAGGTGAGTGGATTGCCTGAACCTGCGGGTTCAGGACCCACCTGGGCAACTTGGTGAGACCTCATCTCTACAGTAAATAAAAAATTAGCTGGGAGTGGTAGTGCGCGTGCCTGTAATTCCAGCTACTAGGAAGGCTGAGGCGGAAGGATTGCCGGAGCCCAGCAGGTCGAGGTTGCGGTGGCCGGGAGTGGCCAATGCACGCCAGTCTGGGCGACAGAGTGAGATTCCGACTTAAAAAAAAAGAAACTGAGTTAAATAAATCTCCTGGTTGGATGTGGTGGCTCATGCCTGTAATCCCAGCACTTTGGGAGGCCGAGGTGGGGGAATTACTTGAGGCCAGGAGTTTGAGACCAGCCTGGGCAACATGGCGAGAGCCGGTCTCTATAAAAAGTAAGCAAACCAGGCAGATTGGAGCGCCTGCATGATTGTGCCACTGCACTCCAGCCTGGGCAACAGTGTGAGACCCCGATACATTTGTTTTTAAAAAGAGAGAAAGGATTGGGAAGAGAAAACATACATACAGACTTTTAAAATGTGCCGTGAAAGGGGAAGCATCCACATCGATGGGGGGGGTCCCTGAGTACTCTGGGGAGAGAAGTGAGGCCAGTGCGACAGGGCTCACTCAGCCCCAGGAGGGAGGACTCGCCCAGGGAGACCACCTAGCCTAGCCTGGGCACTGGATGGTGAGGCGTCCCGCACATTGGGTGACAGAGGCACCATCTGTCCTCTGGAAAAGTGGCTCTGGGAGTCCCGTTTGTGCCATCCTTGGGCACCGGGCCACCCTGCGCCTCCAGGCTGGAGGCCACCAGGCACTTCCTTCAAAGGCCCCAGGGGTCATTAGCGAGGGTCCCACAGCCTCAGACCGATACTCCTGCCTCTCAGCACTGTCAGGCTGGGACACAGGGGACATTCAGGGCTGACAGGATCACCTAGAAGTCAGCAGTCCCCTCCAAGCACCCCAGAGGGAGAGTGTGGAGGGGAGGGTGGTGGGGGAGGGGACAAGGGCATCTGAGCCTGGTGTCTGACCCTTGAGTTGGAGTTTCACTCCATGTCCAGGCTGGAGTGCAGTGGCACACTCACGGCCACCGAAGCCTTGACCTGCTGGGTTCAGGCGATCCTTCCACCTCAGCCTTCCAAGTAGCTGGAACTACAGGCATGCGCTACCAAGCCTGGCTAATTTTTTTATTTTTTTTGGATTTATTGTGGAGACAAGGTCTCACCAAGTTGCTTGGGCTGGTCTCGAACCCGCGGCCTCAGGCAAACCACTCACCTCGGCCTCCCAAAGTGCTGGAATTACAGGTTGAGCCACTAGGCCCAGCCCTCTGACCCTCTTAAACCCTAGATAGGGGCCAAGCATGGTGGCTCACGCCAGTAATCCCATCATTTTGGGCAGCTGGCTGAGGCAAGAGGATGGCTTGAACCCAGGAGTTTGAGATCAGCCTGGCCATCAAAGTGAGACCTCGTCTCTAAAAAACAATTTTTTTTTTTAATTTGCCAGCTGGGCGCAGTGGCTCAAGCCTGTAACCCCAGCACTTAGGGAGGCCGAGGTGAGAGGATTGCCAGAGACCATGGGATCGGGAACAGCTTGGGCAATTTTTTTTTTTGAGTTGGAGTCTCACTCTGTCGCCCAGACTGGAGTGCAGTGGCTGCTCCCGGCCACCGCAGCCTCGACCTGCTGGGCCCCGGTGATCCTTCCGCCTCAACCTTCCAAGTGGCTGGAACTACAGGTGCGCGATACCACACCCGGCTAATTTTTAATTTATTGTAGAGATGAGGTCTTGTCAAGTTGCCCAGGCGGGTCTTCAACCCGCAGGCTCAAGCAATCCACTCACCTTGGCCTCCCAAAGTGCTGGGATTACAGGCTGAGCCACCGAGCCCGGCCCTAGCTTGGGCAATTTGGTGAGACCTCATCTCTACCATAAATCAAAAACTTCTGGGCGTGGTGGCGTGTGCCTGTGGTTCCAGCTACTATGAAGGCTGAGGTGGAAGGATCACCTGTGCCTGTCAGGTAGAGGTTGAGATGGTCG
>NW_007070825.1:1654-4879 GCF_000164805.1 Carlito syrichta | reverse complement strand
GGCTCGGTGGCTCAGCCTGTAAACCCGCGCCTTGGGAGGCTGAGGTGAGTGGATTGTCTGAGCCCATGGGTTCGAGACCCGCCTGGGCAACTTGGTGAGACCTCATCTCTACAATAAACCAAAAATTAGCCAGGCGTGGTAGCGCACACCCGTAATTCTGGCTACTCGGGAGCCTGAGGCAGAAGGATCGCCGGAGCCCAGCAGGTTGAGGCTGCGGTGGCCGGGAGCGGCCACTGCACTCCAGTCTGGATGATAGAGTGAGACTCTAACTTTAAAAAGTCATAATAATAATAAAATAATATCAATTCTAATCACAGCCATCACCATTTTTTGAGTGCTTGCTATACGCCAGGCACTGAGGCACCGTGTTAAGCACTGAACATCCATGAGCGTGCCCGAGGTGGGTTACCTCTCGCACCCATTCTTCCCACCGGGGAAACTGAGGCACAGAACAGGGAAGCCTTGTCTGTGCCTGAGGCCGGAGCAGCCTGCTGTGTGCCCTCTGCTGCCATGCAGTTTAGAATGCCAACATTGTTCCTCGTGTGCCTTTCAGGAAGACAATGGGGACTTTTCAGAGCGAGGAGTCAGCACTGGTCCCCCAGGAGAACAGTAATCATACTGAAGACAACAGCAACAGCACCTGCTACCTCCTGAAGGCCAAATGCATGCCCAGCTTAGGAGAGCATTGCTTCATTCAGCCCTCACAGCAGACCCTGTGGGAATGGCGTCATACGCCCATTTCATAGACGAGGGAAGTGAGACCCCGAGAAGGGATCCCTTGCCCAGAGTCACGCTGCAATTAAACAGAAAAGCCAGCATTCTATCCACACCTGCCAATTAGGGGGTCTGCACACTGGCTGGGTCCCCAGGAGAAAGAACTGCCCCGAATGACAGGAGACCCCGACACTGGCCGGCAAGGTTGCCTGGCACTTTTCAGGTGTTACAGAACCCACACAGCAGCCTCACCAAGGAGGCACTGGGACGAATGCATTCAGCAGAAGGGAAACTGAGGCCCAGAGCCGACAAGCCCCGTGTCCACAACCACTCAGTCAGAAAGCGGTCAAAGGCTGGGCTTAGTGGCTCAGCCTGTAATCCTGTGCTTGGGAGACTGAGGTGAGCAGATTGCCTGAGTCCGCGGGTTCGAGACCCGCCTGGGCAGCGAGACCTCATCTCTACAATAAATCAAAAATCAGCCGGGCGTGGTAGCGTGCGCCTGTAATTCCGGCTACTCGGAAGGCTGAGGCAGAAGGATCGCCGGAGCCCAGCAGGTCGAGGCTGCGGTGGCCGGGAGCGGCCACTGCACTCCAGTCTGGGCGACTGAGTGAGACTCCAACTCAAAAAAAAAGGAAAGCGGTCAAGCTGGGAGTCGAACCGACAACTGCCAGGTTCCAGAGCCTAGGCTCCGAGCGCCACACCCAACGGCAAGCACAGGGCACACGCCGTGGGCAAGAGCAAGAGGCAAGATGTCATCAGAGGCAAAGGCACCTGTGGTCCGGAGACACAGCCTGGTGGACAGGCTGGATGAGGCCAGGCAGGAGAGAGGACGACTGTCGTCAAGGTGCAGTGTGAAGTGCTTCCTAAGAACTATGGAGAACCGATCACAGGCCCCCGGCCCAACCACTCCCAACTCCCCAAAGACAAGTGTGCACACGTGTCCTCTTGCTCTGCATGCAGAAACGTCTAGAAACACCTCCGAGTCCATCATAGTAAACAAGGATTCGCCTACACAGAGGAATACCGCGCAGCCAAGAAAAAGAGGGAGGAAGGCCTGTGTGGAGGGTCTCCCAGGGAGATGGAGTGAAAAAAGCAACAGATCGTCACCATCTGTGTAAGAGACTGCTGTGAAGATATACAGACATATATAGCCACGCCCGCATGGAACATCAGAACCAGGGAGCTGCCCGGGACAGAGAGTGGGGACTCCGGGGAGGCTGGAGGAGAGGTCTCATCTCAGGTACTCTGAATTTGTCCACATGTGCATGTGTCACTTAGAACAAAGGAAAAAAGGCAGAGACAGGGAAAGATGTCGCTTCTTCCTTGAAGCCTTCTCAGTCCACCCAGAATCACCAAACCCTAGGCATCAATCCAACAGGGCTCTCTCCTCCTCCTGGACTGGATCTCCAGATCACAACTGATCCCGGGGGCCCTGGCACACAGTAGGCCCTCAGGAAGTTTAATTGGGAACCATTAAAGCAACACAGGCGCTCTCTGCTTTGGCCAACAGTCACCGCCCCCCCATGGATACATACACTCATACACAAAACTAATTGTCACCAAACCAGAAAGGGCTTAGAACAAGCTCCCTCTGCACTGGGGGACTTGCGTGTCACCGAGACACAAAGGCTTCAGTCAACTGGGACAAAACCCTAATGGTGGTGCCCCAGGCAGGGGAGCATGCTGGGGAAGGAACCAGGGGGCAGTCCCCGGGGACTGTCCGCAGACGTGGCTGGTGTGGCCTGGGCACACCATACCTGGGAGCTAACTCAGGTGAGAGAGGACAGGCACAGGAAGGGAGGTGAAGGGGTGAGTAAGAGGAGGCGACTCATTCTGCTGGCGGGAAGGAGCCATCTACCTCGGGGACTGGTCTCTGGAGTGAGGGTGCCTGGTAGGGGAGGAAGGTTCAAAAAAGGGGGAGATAACCATGCCCCCCACCCTTCTCCCCTGCAGGGCGGGAGGGGGAAACGGGCAGTCCTTCGCTGCTCTCAGAGCCCAGGCGGCAGCTGGAAAGGAATGCCATGTTTTCCTGTTTCCAATTAGCTTCCCCCACCAGCAGCCCTCTGCATTCTTGAGACCAGGAGTCAGGGCAGCCTGGGGGTGGGGGGGAGAGCTGGCGGGAACTCAGCTGGTGGCTGGGCCTGGGGCTAAAAAGGCAGCCACAGGGGAACCTGAACAGGACCCCCTGGGCCTCCACAGATCCCTGGCTACTGACCCCACATCCTGAGGGAAAGCTGGGTAAGGCCTGGAGGCCAGTGGGAAGGAAGTGGGGGGTGGTTAACAGGACTCCCCTCCTGGACCTGACTCAAGCTTCCCCCACATCCCCCCCAAAAGAGCAGTTTCAACAGTAAGTAGTGGCTCACGCATGTAATTCCAGCACTTTGGGAGGCCAAGGCGGGAGGATCATTTGAGCCCAGGGGTTTGAGACCTCATCTCTACAATAAATAAAAAAATTAGCTGGGCATGGTGGTGCATGCCTGTAGTCCCAGCTACCTAGGAGGCTGATGTGGA
>NW_007070825.1:0-1401 GCF_000164805.1 Carlito syrichta | reverse complement strand
CCTTGGGAGGCTGAGGTGAGTGGATTGCCTGAGCCTACGGGTTCGAGACCCGCCTGGGCAACTTGGTGAGCCCTCATCTCCACAATAAATCAAAATTAGCTGGGTGTGGTAGGGCGCACCTGTAGTTCCAACTACTTGGACGGCTGAGGCGGAAGGATCGCCAAAGCCCAGAAGGTCGAGGCTGCGGTGGCCGGAAGCGGCCACTGCACTCCAGTCTGGGTGACAGGTGAGACTCCAACTCAAAAAATAAAAAGGCAAGATCAGTTTATTCGCCACCTCACTGGATGAGCTGGCTCCAGCCCCTCTCCCAGCCCCCATAGTTAAACATAATGTTCACTTGGCACAGTTAAGTCCTGGAGGGGTAGGGTCTCGGTCCCCAGAGTGTCCCACAAGTGGAACTGTTTGTCTCCAGCTGCCTTCCCCCACCACAAGGAATTCTCGGGGGGCAGAGGCCTTCAGCTCACCGCCAAACACAAGGACCCAGAGCCCTACATTCCTTCCATGGCCCCACAGGCAGCCCACACCCTCCTCATTTGCTAAATATAAATACACGTTGGGATACTTTCACCCACCTTGAGGTCAGTTCAAGGAACTACAATTATCCCCATTTGCAGACAAGGAAACTGAGGATTAGCGGTACAGGGTGGCGCTGCCCAGGTAGAAGAGGCAAGGCAGCGCCCTGCCTGGCTGCATCTGAGGGCCATGGTGGGCCACAAGCCGCAGCAGGTCACAGGGCACAGAAACAAGACCAGACAGTAGGTTCGGGTACAGCACCTCTCCTGGCAGTGGAAAAGAGGGAGGGGAATAGTGGGGCCGGCTCCCAGGTGCCCCGAGCCCCCTACCCCGCCAGGCCCGGGGCTCCCCTTCCCCTGACTCCCACACCTCCAGCTCCTGCAAATGCAGCCCAGCCGCAAGTGATCCCGCCCTCAGCGGGGCTTCCTTACCCAGCTCAAAACCATCTCCGTTCAGGGATGAGCTATTTTTGAGACCCAGGCCCAACGAAGTCAAAAGAACAGAGTGCCAAAGGAGGGGACAGAAGGGCCTAACAGTTTTGAGCCGAGTTGGAGAAACTCCAGGCCGTCCCGCCCTGGGGCTCTGCAACCCCAATCTGTTCCTGCGTGACGCGGGCAAGCCTCCACGACCCCGTCTGGAAAATGGGAACAAGAACCGTCCCAGCTCCACTTCCTCCTTGGACTGCGGCCCGAGGGAAATGCGCGGCGGCAACGCAGCCTTCCCTGGGCAGGAGAGATTGTTATTTCCGCCTGGGGGGAGCCGTGGGGGGGCGCGGGAGAGGTAAACATGCCCTGGAAGTCCCCCCAGCGCGTGGCAAGGGGGCGGCTCCCGAGCGCTCCTGCCCCCCACCCCCGTTTTCCCCCGACCCAGGGTGGGTCAGAGTGGACA
>NW_007070824.1:3566-6944 GCF_000164805.1 Carlito syrichta | reverse complement strand
TTTTTGCTTTTTTTGAGTTGGAGTCTCACTCCGTCGCCCAGACTGGAGTGCAGTGGCCGCCCCTAGCCACCGCGGCCTCGACCTGCTGGGCTCCGGCGATCCTTCTGAGTAGCCAGAACTACAGGCGTGTTCTACCACGCCTGGCTAATTTTTTAAATTTGTTATAGAGATGAGGTCTCGGCAAGTGGCCCGGGCAGGTTTCGAACCCACGGGCTCAGGCAATCCACTCACCTCGGCCTCCCAAAGTGCTGGACTGACAGGCTGAGCCACTGAGCCCGGCCACATCCCAGATTTATTTGATTATTTGTGTTTCAGAGATAGGGTCTCAAATCTGTGACCCAGGCTGGAGTGCAGTAGCACGATCACAGCTCACTGCCGTCTCAACATCCTGGGCCCAGGAGGTCCTCCCGCCTCAGCCTTCTGAGTAGCTGGGACTACATGTGAATGCCACCACACCTTGCTAATTTTTTTATTTTTTATAGAGATGGGGTTTCACTGTGTGCCCCAGGCTGGTCTCGAACTCCTAGTCTCGAGGGATCCTCCTGCCTTGACCTCCCAAAGGGCTGGGGTTCGGGTGTGAGCCACCGTGCCTGGCTTTGTCCTGGCTTTATGACAACACACTCTCGAGGGGAATATCCGTCCCAGGAGAAGCAGTCCAGACTCAGAGAATAAGATCGCACCAACCCCTTCATGAGGGATCTGCCCGTCCCCCAGACACCTCCAGGCAGGACCCACCGTCGCCACCACCAATGCTAGGGATCAGATTTCAGCACGAGCTGTGGAGTGGACAAACCAGCCAGTTCCAAACCCTGCAGTTCAGCCGCCATTTACTTATTCGTTCCAGTTTAGGCCCCTGTTCCGCGTCTGACATGAAGGCCCGTGACCAGGCCACGTGTGGTGGCTCACACCCACAGTCCCAGGGCTTTGGGGGGATAAGATAGGAAGGTCACTTGAGCCCAGGAGTTCGAGACCAGCCTGGGCAACCTAGCAAGACCCCATCCCTAAAAATGTGACATGAAATCAGTATGTGCAGTCCCAGTGCTCAGGAGGCTGAGGCAAGAGGATAGCTTAAGGCCAGGAGGTGCAGGCTGCAGTGAGCCACGACTGTGCCACTGCACTCCAGCCTGGGTAACGGTGAGATCCTGTCTCTTAAATAAAAAAAGGCAGCGTGCAGTGGCTCACGCCTACAATCCCAGCACTTTAGAAGGCCAAGCTGAGAGGATTGCCTGAGCCCGAAGGTTTGAGACCAGCCTGGGCAACATGGCAAGACCTCGTCTCTACAATAAATAAAAAAATTAGCCGGGCATGGGGGTGCAGGCCTGTAGTTCCAGCTACTTGGAAGGCTGAAGTAGAAGGATCCCCTGAGCCCAGCAGGTCGAGGCCACCGTGGCCATGAGTGTGCCACTGCGCCCCAGCCTGGGCGACCGAGTGCGACTCTGACTCAAAAAAAAGAAAAAAGGAAGACGAAAAAGGAAAACCAAAAGGGGGTTCCCAGCCAGCCTGCGCTGTTTTGTTCCACAGTTACTCATTCCCGCCCTCACTCCCCCTCCCCGCGCCCCACTGAGCATCCTGGTGTGTCTGCATTTCCGGTGACTGGGAAGCCGCGTGTCCTCTCGGGCCTCCCGGGTTTCCACCTCCACGAGTGCCTGTGTGCGCCCTGCCGTCGTCCTGCCGGCCACGCCGTCTTTCCCCCCACGCCCACAGGCGGGAGGGCCTCGTGATGGGTGCCGTGCTCATTCCCAGGGGCTTCAGCCGTCATGGGTCTCTCACCCAGCCTGACTGTTAACTTTGTCCAGGTGCCCTTTGTTGCAAAGAAACCCTTAGTTTTGATGCAAACAAGTCTCTGGTTTGGTTTGGGCCTCCCCAGCCCTAGCGCAGAGGTGTCCTCCCTCACTGTCTCCTGCAAACCCCAGCCCTCAGCTTTATTTTTCATAATACCTTTCCAAGGTTATCCACTGCGGGGGCACACATTTCTTTTTTTTGAGTCAGAGCCTCCCTCTGTTACCCAGGCTGGAGTGCAATGGCGTGCTCACAGCCACGGCAGCCTCGACCTGCTGGGCTCCGGCGATCCTTCTGCCTCAGCCTTCCAAGTAGCTGGAACTATAGGTGTGCACTACCAGGCCCAGCTAAGTTTTTGATTTATTGTAGGGATGAGGTCTCGCCAAGTTGCTCAAGCTGGTCTCAAACCCCTGGGCTCAGGCAATCCTCTCACCTCAGCCTCCCAAAGGGCTGGGATGACAGGCGTGAGCCACCGCGCCCAGCTTTTTTCTCAAAGAACTAAAGACTTGACTTTTTCAGCTTTGTGGGCCACACAGGCCCTGTTGGAACCACTCATATGAATGCAGCCCTAGACAGTGTGTCCACAGGCAGGAGTGGCTGTGTGCCAATAAAGCGTTATTTGCAGCTGGGCACAATGTCTTACGCCTGTAATCCCACCACTTTGGGAGGTGGAGGCAAGATTACCTGAGTCCACGGGTTTGAGAGCAGCCTGGGCAACTTGGCGAGACCTCATCTCCACAATAAATCAAAAAGTTAGCTGGGCGTGGTGGCACACACCTGTCGTTCCAGCTGCTTGGAAGGCTGAGGCGGAAGGATTTCCTGAGCCCAGCTGGCCGAGGCTGCGGTGGCCGTGAGCGTGCCACTGCACTCCAGCCTGGGCGAGAGAGGGTGACTCCAATCAAAACCAAAAAACCCTCCATTTGCAAACACAGGAGGGGGGCCAAGCATGGCTGCGGCCCTCTCACCCGCCGTGTCACGGGGGCGGCCCTGCCTTGTGGGGGACACGGGCTCAGACAGGGGCCCCCAGAGGCTCTCGCTGTTGTGGGGTGGTCGGGGAGGCCTCCCTGGAGGAGGAGGCGGGAAGCTGGGAGTGGAGGAGCAAGGGAGGCCAGGCAGGCAAGCCGGGGCCGAGGGTCCTGCGAGGGACGGCCCGGCGGGGGCCCAGGAAGGACGAGGTGGGGGGGGAGGGGCGCTCCCGGCAGCCCCGGCCCAGCCCCGCCCTGCCCCGCCCCCCAGGCACCTTCAAGATCCAGAAGACCAGGCTGCGGCGGGAGGGCTTTGACCTGCGCCAGACCTCCGACCGGCTCTTCTTCCTGGACCTGAAGCAGGGCCACTACGTGCCCCTGGACGAGGGCGTCTACACCCGCCTCTGCTCCGGCGCCTCCGCCCTCTGACGCCTGCCCTGTGGCCGGAGACCCCCGCGCTGGACCTGGCAGGCGAGGCAGGGCGAGCCAGGTGGCCCTGCCCCGGGCTGTCCCCTCTGGCCCAGCCACCACCCCGTGGGGCTGAGCCCTGGACCCTCGAGCCCATGCCCTCTCCCCTCTGTGCCCGCCTGTGTCCCCTCCCTGCCTCTTGGCTCACCCCGTGGCGCCCCGCCTG
>NW_007070824.1:1819-3100 GCF_000164805.1 Carlito syrichta | reverse complement strand
GGTGCTGCCAGGACAGCCCAGACCCCCCCGCGGGCCCTGCCGGCGGCTCCCTGGTAGACAGCAGCCTTGGGACCGGCCCCCTGACGGCCCACGTCTTCCCCAAGCACGGCAAGGCAGGAACAGTGACCTCGCCGTCCCAGAGCAACGAAGCCTTGTCTCCCGGTGGTTTTAAGAAATAAAATGCGTGTCCAAGGCCCGCCAAACCTGGTCACTTGTCTGTCCCCATATGGTGCAAATAGCCTTGCTGGGTTTTAGGGGACAGGACTCGGGGAGGCCCCCTGGGGACACACGACATGGGCCAACCCTGCAAGACCCAGGGACTTGGGACTGGGGTGCCAGCTCAGCCTGCCGTTTTCCTGCCAGGGGAGCTGCCTCCCTGATGCCTCCTGGGCCTGCACTGGCTTCCATGTTCGTTGTGGGGACAGCCAGCTGGCAGGTGGGTTCCTGCGGGTGCCCACCTAGGACCAGGGGTACGTCCCCACACACCTGGGTGTCCCTCAAGTATGGCTGACTGGGGTGAGGGTTGCTGGGCCTGCTGGGGTGACGTCTGAGCCTGGGGTGACGTCTGAGCCAGGATTCAAACCCAAGACCCCAGTGTACAGGGGCTCCCCCTTATCCGTGGGGGGTACATCTCAAGACCCTAGCAGACGCCTGAACCCTGGATGGCACCTACGTAACACACACTGTGTTTCTCCATCTGATGACCGAGACAGCCACTAGCTGACAGGTGGGCAGGCCATGTAGACCTCAGGGACACACCAAAGGGACTGATCGTTGAAGGCGGGGTGGGCTGGACGGCACAGGCTTCATCATGCTGTTAAGAACAGTGTGCAGTTTGAACTCATGAATCGCTTTTTCCGGAAAATTTCCATTTGATTTGTGTGTGTGTGTGTGTGTGTGTGAGTTGAAGTCTCACTGTCGCCCAGGCTGGAGTACAGTGACATGCTGACGGACACCACAGCCTCAACCTGCTGGGCTCAGACAATCCTTCCGCCTCAGCCTTCCAGGTAGCTGGAACTACAGGCATATGCCGCCATGCCTTGCTAAATTTTTATTTATTGTGGAAAGGAGGTCTCCCCAAGTTGCCCAGGGAGGCCTGGTCTGGAACCCCAGGACTCAGGCAATCCTCTCGCCTCCACCTCCCAAAGTGCTGGGATGACAGTCTTGAGCCACCACACCTGGCCTAAATTTTCTGTAGAGACGTTGCCCAGGCTGGTCTCGAACTCCCGGGGTCGAGCGATCCTCCGGCCTCGACCTCCCAAAGCGCTGGGATGGCAGGCA
>NW_007070824.1:0-762 GCF_000164805.1 Carlito syrichta | reverse complement strand
TGATTTATTGTAGAGATGAGGTCTCGCTGCCCAGGTGGGTCTCGAACCCGCGGGCTCAGGCCATCCACTCACCTTGGCCTCCCAAAGTGTGGGATTACAGGCCGAGCCACCGAGCCTGGCTCAGATCATCTATTTTAATGACAGCTGATTAGCAACCTAATTCCTCGACAAATGTAATCCCTCCTTGCCAAGTACCTGAATTTCCTCACAGGTTCTGGGGATTAGGACAGGACATCTTCGTGGCTGTGACTTCCTGGCACGGGATCCAGCTTCTTTGCATGTGGCACTCCCATTGTCCCAGCACCATTTGTTGACTGGACGGCTCCTCCCCCTTCAAGTTGTTCTGGCACCCTTGTGGAAGACCAGCTGGCCTTCCAACAGGTTTGTTTCTGCACCTCAGTGTGTATCCTGAGGCCAATACCACCCATCTTGCTTCCTGGAGCTTGGTAGTTAAGTTTGAAATCAGAGTTCTCCAATAGTGTTCTTTCTCAAGACTGTTTTGGCTATTTAAGGGCCCTTTGTGATTCCTTATGAATTTTAGCATCAGCTTGTGAGATTTCTACAAAAAAAGTCAAAAGTTTGATAGCGATTACGCTGCATCTGTAGACAAATATTGAGCAGTATTGCCAACGTAAAAAGATTTATGGCTGGGCTCGGTGGCTCAGCCTGTAATCCCGTGCCTTTGGAAGGCTGAGGTGAGTAGATTGCCTGAGCCTGTGGGTTCGAGACCCACCTGGGCAGGCGAGACCTCATCTCTACAAT
>NW_007070823.1:0-4215 GCF_000164805.1 Carlito syrichta | reverse complement strand
TCCAGCTGGCCAGCCAACTGGCTAGCTAGTTAAGTCAGCTAGTTAAGTCAGTTGTCCAGCCAGTTGGCTAGCTAGGTAGCTAGCTAGTTAAGTCAGCTAGTTAAGTCATACTTTTAGCCAGGTATCTAGATAGTAAAGTCAGTTTGTTAAGTCAGCTGGCTAGCCAGCTACCTAGCAGGGTACCTAGCAGTGAAATCAGCTGGCTAGACAGCTGCCTATCTAGTTAAGTCATGTGGTTAAGTCAGCTCGCTGTCCAGCGTGTTAGCTAGGTAGTTAGGTAGTTAAATCAGTTGGCAAACCAGAGGGATATGTAGGCAGGTAGCTAGTTAAGTGTGCTGGCTAACCATCAGGCTATCTAGTTAGTCGGCTAGTTAAGTGAGCTGGCTATCAAGCTGTCTAGCTAGGTAGGTAGCTAGTTAAGTCTGCTGGCTAGCCAGCTAGCTACTTCTGTAAGTCAGCTAGCTAAGTCAACTGGCTAGGCTCCTGGATAGCTAGGTAGCTAAGCAATTAAGTCAGCTGGCTAGCCAGTTGGCCAGCTAGTAAAGTCAGCTATTTTTTTCATCTGGCTAACCAGCTGTCTAGCTAGGTAAGTCAGCTGTTGAAGGCAGTTGTCTAGCCAGCTGGGTAGCTAGTTAAAAAGCTGGTTATGTCAGATGGTCAGCCAGCTGGTTCACTAGTTATTTCAGCTAGTTAAGTCAGCTGGCTAGCTAGGTAGCTAGGCAACTACATCAGCTGGCTAGCCAGCTGGCTAGTTAGTTAACTCAGCTAGTTAAGACAGCTGGCTAGCCAGCTTGGTAGCTAGGTAGCTAGCTAGTTATGTCAGCTGTATAGTCAGCTGGCTAGCTAGTTAAGTCACCTAGTTAAGTCAGCTGAGAAGGCAGTGGCTAGCTAGGTAGCTTGATAGTTAAATTAGCTGGTTAGACAGCCGGCTAGCTAGAAAAGTCACCTAGTTAATTCAGCTGGATAGGCAGCTAGCTAGCTATGTAGCAAGCTAGTTAATTCAACTGGCTAGAAAGCAGGCCAGTGAGTTAAGACAGCTAGTTAAGTCAGCTGGTTAGCAAGCTGAGTGGCTATTTAGTGACTTAGTTAAGTCAGTTGGCTAGCCAGCTGGCTAGCTTATTATGTCAGCTAGTTAAATCAGCTGGCTATCCAGGTGGCTAGAGAGGTAGAGAGCTAGTTAAGTCAGCTGGCTAGTGGTCTGGATATCTAGTTAAGTCAGCTAGTTTAGTCACTTGGCTGGTCAGCTGCCTAGCTCATTAATCAATTAGTTAAGTCAGCTGACTAACCAGTTGGCTAGCTATTTAAGTCACCTCTTCAAGTCAGTTGGCTAGCTAGCGTGCTAGCTATTTAAAAGCTAGTTAAGTCAGATGGCTAGATAACTGACTAGCTAGTTATTTCAGCTAGTTAAGTCAGTTTGCTAGCTAGGTAGATAGCTAGTTAAATCAGTTAGTATGTCAGATAGCTAGCTAGTTAAGTCAGCTAGTTAAGTTGGCTACCTAGCTATATAGCTGGATAGGTAGCTACCTACTTATTTCAGCTACTAAAGTCTTCTGGCTAGCTGGGTAGCTAGCTAGTTAAGTCAGCTAGTTTAGTCAGCTGGCTAGGCAGCTGCCTTGCTGTGTAGCTAGCTTGTTAAGTCAGCTGACTAGCCAGCTGGCTTGCTAGTTAAGTCACCTAGTTAAGTCAGCTCCTAGCCAGCTGTTTAGCTAATTAGCTAGGTAGTTAAGTCAGCTGGCAAGCCAGCAGGATATGTAGGTAGCTAGATATTTAAGTCAGCTGGCTAGCCACCTGGCTAGCTAATGATGTCTGCTAGTTAAGTCAGCTGACTAGACAGCTGATCTATGTCAGCTAGTTGAGTCAGCTGGCTAGTCATCTGGCTAGCTGGTTAAGTCAGCTAGTTAATTCAAGTGGCTAGCCAACTGGCTAGCAAGGTAGCTCGCTAGTTACATCAGCTAGCTAGCCAGCTGGCTATTTTGTTAATTCAGGTCATTAAGTCAGCTAGCTAGCCACCTGGCTAGGTAGGTAGCTAGGTAATTAAGTGAGCTTGCTAGCTGTCTGGCTAGTTAGTTAATTCAGCAAGTTAAGTGAGCTGGATCGCCAGCTGGCTATCAAGTTGAGTCAGTTAGATAAGTCAGCTTGTTAGCCGGCAGTCTAGCTATTTGGCTGGCAAGTTAAGCTGGCTGGTTAGCAGGCTGGACAGGTAGGTGGCCCGCTAGTTAAGCCAACTTGCTAGCCGGCTGTCAAGCAGGGTGGCTGGCTAGTTACACCAGCAGGCTATTCAACCGTCCAGCCAGCCGGATGGTTATTTAAGATTGTTGGCTAGCCACCTGGTCAGCCCACTAGCTAGCTAGCCGGCTGCCTAATCAGCAAGACAGCCAGGTAGCTAGCTATTTAATCCAACTGACTAACTGTGTAGTCAACCAGGTAACTAGCTCGTTAAGAAAATTGGCTAGCCAGCTATCCAGCCAACTAGATAGTCAGCTAGTTAAGTCAGCTAGCTAGCCAGCTAGCAAGTTAAGTCAGCTAGGAACTCAGCTAACTATTCATCTAGCTAGTCAGCTTCCTGGTCTGCTAGATAGTTAAGTTAGCTAGCTAGTCAGCAAGATAGTAAGCTAGATAGTTAAGTCAGTTAGCCAGTAGCCAGATAGCTAGCTAGTTAAGTCAGCAAGCTAGAGAGTTAGATTTTTTGCTAGCTAGTTAGGTCAGCACACTAGCCAGCCAACTAGCTAACATGTGGGCCAGCTCATCAGTCAATGAGTTAACTCAGCTACCTAGTCAGTCAACTAGTCAGCTGACTTGTTAAGCAAGCTAACAAGTCAGCCGAGTAGTCAGCCAATGTGTTAAACCAGATAAGTAGTTGGCTGAATTGTCAGCCAACAAGTTGTCTCCTAGCTAAGTCATTAACCAACTAATTAAGACAGCTAGTTCACTCATTTACCAAATAGTTAAAACAGCTAGCTCATTAAGTCAGCTAGCTATCTTGTTAGCCAACTTGTTAAGTCAGCTAGCTAAGTCAGCTCTCTAACTAGGTAGCTAGCTAAGACAGCTAGCTAAGACAGTTAGCTCACTAGTTAGTTAACTATTTAAGTCAGTTACTTAAGCCTGCTACCTAACTAGTTAGGTAACTAGTTAAATCAGCTAGTTATTCAGCTAACTAAATAGTTAGATAACTATTTAATTCAGGTAGTTAAGTCGGGTAGCTAACTAGTTACGTCAGCCAGTTAAGTCAGCTAGCTGGGAAGTTAAGTCAGCTTGCTAAGTCAGCGAGTTAAGTCAGCTTTCTAATTTAGTCAGCTGGTTAAGACAGCTAGTTAGGTAGTTAGCTAATGGGTTAAGTAAGCAGGTTGAGTCAAGTAGCTAGTTAACTAATGGGTTAACTCAGCTAGTTGAATCAGCAGGATAGCTAGTTAGCAAACGGGTTGTGTCAGCTGGTTGAGTAGGCTAGATAGCTAGTTAGCTAACCAGTTAAGTCAGCTGGATTAGTCAGCTAGCTAGCTAGTTAACTAAAAAGTTAAGTCAGCTGGTTGAGTCAGCTAGCTAGCCCATTAGATAACGAGTTAATTCAGATGATTAAATCAGCTAGCTACCATATTAGATAACAAGTAACCTAACTACATAGCCATCTGGTTAAGTCAGCTAGTTAGCTAGGCAACTAACTATTTAAGACAGCTTGTAAGTTAGGTAGCTAGGTATTTAGCTAACTTTTCATGTCAGCTGGCTAGCTAGGTAGCTTGCTAGTTAGCTAACAATTTAAGTCATCTAGCTAGCTAGGTAGTTAGCTAATTAAGTCAGTTAGTTAAGTCAGCTGGCTAGCCAGCTGGCTAGCTAGGTAGCAAGCCAGTTAAGTCAGTTGGTTAGCCAGCTGGCTAGCTGGTTAATTAGGCTGTTAAGAGAGCTGGCAAGTCAACTGGCAATGTAGTTATCTAGCTAGTTAATTCAGCTAGATAGCTACCTGTCTAGTGATGTCAGTGAGTTAAGTCAGCTGGCAAGCCAACTGGGTAGCTGGTTAAGCCAGCTAGCTTAGTCAGCTGTCTAGCCAGCTGGCTAGGTAGGTAACTAGCTATATAAGTCAGCTTGCTAGCCAGCAGGCTTGCTGCTCCAGACAGCTAGTTAAGTCAGCACACTTGTCACCTGGCTAGGTAGGTATCTAGCTAGTTAAGTGAGCTGTCTTTAGCTTGCTACCTAAATTCAGCTAGGTAAATCAGCTGGCTAGCC
>NW_007070822.1:0-922 GCF_000164805.1 Carlito syrichta | reverse complement strand
CAGCAAGGCCCTCCCGTCCCCTTCCCGCCATGTGTCATCACGGGCACAGCCTGGGCCCAGTCGTGGCCAACTCCAGGGCACAGGCGGGCCTCTGCCAGGAGCTGGGTGCACTGGGGAGATGAGGCAGGATGCCCTGGCGGGGAGAGGCCGCCTGAGACATGGGCTGCGAGCACCTTGCGGACTTGGACAGAAGCCATGGTGGCCTCTGGGGGCTTCCCAGGGAGTTTCCTAGACTCCCCGGTGGGATTCGAGAGAACTTGGATGCCGGGCACCATTTGCATGAGCTGGAACGGCGAGCGCAGGGCTTCCCGCTGAGGGAGGGGCCAGAGCCCCCTGGGCCATTACCAGGCAAGGGCCTGGGCCCCAGCTCCGGGCTCCTCGGCCTCGGCGCCATGGACGTCCAGGCCAGGGAGCCGCTGCGGGGCTGTCCTGAGCGCTGTGGGTGCAGGGCACCCTGACTTATCCCCACTCGTGCCAACTGGCCACACCCCCCTCAGTGCGACAACCAGGAACGTCCAGGGACCCCGCCAGATGTCCCGGGGTGGGGGCCCATCCGAGCTGAGACCACTGCCGAGACCCACGGGGACGCCCAGGAAATGCCGCCACCCGCCCTTCGTGCCTGTGACCTCGAAAGGGGACAAGCACACAGATGGCCGTGGGAGGGAAGCACGGGAAGTCCTCCGCCACCCGCGGCGCTGGGGACTGCGGGCTCTGCAGAGCGGCCTTGCCAGTGTGAGAATGTGAGCTTGTAGCCGGCCAGACCGCCTGGTTTGAAGTGCAACCCAGGCGAGGAGTCCGTGGTGGCAGCAGGCGAGAGCGACACTTCGCGGAGCAGGGCTGCCAGAGAGACGAGAGGGGCTGGGTTGGTGATAGTCGCCCGCCAGCCAGGCGGCTCCGGAGCAGCCGCTGCCGGACCCGCCCG
>NW_007070821.1:1986-2908 GCF_000164805.1 Carlito syrichta | reverse complement strand
GCCCCGCCCCTAATCCTGCCTCTAAGCTGACACAGCGTCTGGCACCAAGTCGCTGGCCCGTCAGCCCTCTCCCCTCCGGGCCCCTTAACCCGCCAGGCCAATTAGTTAATTGGGGTCTGAGCAGAAGCCGCTCGAGGGTGTTTTAAAGCGATGAAGCCATTAGGGGAATTATCTCTCCCGCGGGGCGGGGACTGGCCCCGGTGGGGCAACCCGGGGCCTCTGGGAGCTGCAGCCTTAGGCCGGGCTCATGGCACCTGGGCCTCCTGGCCTGGCCTCCGCCCTCCGACTCTCGGCCCGGCCTCCCTCCTGGGACAGGGGATGGGACTCGGGCTCCTGTCTCTCCCTTCAAAGTCGACATTCAGAAGGATCTAACCGTGGTTTTGTGTGTGTGTGTGGGAGGCGGCTAAAGAGACGGGTTTTCGCTCGGTGGCCCAGGCTGGAGTGCCGGGGTGCCATATGGCTCACGGCGGCCTCGACCTCCCATGCTCAAGCGACCCTCCCGCTTCAGCCTCCCAAGGAGCGGAGTGACAGGCACACGCCACCACGCCTGGCTAATCTTCTGTAGAGACAAGATCCTGCTGTGTTGACCAGGCTGGTCTCAAACTCCTGGGCTCCCGCGATCCTCCCGCCTCGGCCTCCCAAAGAGCTGGGATGACAGGCGTGAGCCGGCCCGGATCTGTGTCTACTTGGCTTCTGACAAATTCCTAGGTCCACCCACCGGCGGGGGTCCTGCTCACGCCCCAGGAACCGCCCCCTCCGGTCCTCAGTGTCGCTAAGTCCAGGCCTCACCGCCCCCCCACCCCCGCAGTGTCCCCTCCTCTCTGTTCCCCGGGCATCCCTTGCCTGAGCCCCCAGGCCCCTTGGGGAGGACAGCCCGGCCTCTCAGGCCACCACCGTCCACCTGTCCCCAAAACGGTCTGGG
>NW_007070821.1:0-1170 GCF_000164805.1 Carlito syrichta | reverse complement strand
GCCCAGGCGGGTCTCGAACCTGCGGGCTCAGGCCATCCCCTCACCTCAGCCTCCCAAAGGTGCGGGATGACAGGCTGAGCCACCGAGCCCGGCTTCTACAGACAATTTAAAAAAATGAGCCGCGGGTGGGGGCACCTCTGGTCCCAGCTACTTGGGAGGCTGAGGCAGGAGGGTCGCCTGAGCCCCGGAGGTCCAGGCTGCAGGGAGCCGTGATGGCACCACTGCCCTCCAGCCTGGGCCGCAGAGCCAGGCCTCGTCTCCAAAAAACAGTCACCCACCCAGTCCCCCACACACCCCGCCGTTTTGTCTCTGGGCTCTTCCCCCTGCGTCTTAACCGCGGCTGCGCCCACTGGCTCCCTCCCTGACCTCTGCTTTGCTCACCACTAGCGGTGAACAGTCCCAGGCATGCCGTAAGTGCTCAATGTTTTTTGTGCGTGGATGATACACTTCTCATAACCTCAAGACCCGGCTGCCCCTTGCCCTGGTCAGTGTCCTGGGTGGCCTCGCCTGCTGGACCTCTGCACCCCGCGTCTCAAGACGGCCTTTTCCGGGTGCCCGCTGAGGAAGACGAGCGGTGGACATTCATTAAGCACCCACTGTATGCCGGCCCTGAGCCAGGCTCTTGGCTTCCATCACCCCACCGAGAATCCCCCGGGGGCAGGTCCTAGAGTCTCTGCCCAGAGCTGGGGAAGCTGAGGCCCAGAGGGGCCTCCCCAGCCAGGGGTGGTGGAGTGGCCACAGCCCTGCTGTCCTTGGCGCAGACCTCCCTCCTTCGCGGCTCCGGACGGCGCCTGGACGCGTCACCTCCCGCTGACCCTTCCACCCAGCTGGACCCTGCCGGCCGGCAGGCCAGGCCCAGCCAACGGTGCGACCCGCTGGGCCGGGGCCCCGGGGCTGCCGACGGAAGGGACGGAGGGGCTCCGCCGGCGGTGAGTGCGGGGCGGAGACCCCCAGGGTGGAGGATGCGCTGACGGGAGCGCCTGGGGGAGACCCCGGCCTCCTGCCTTCTCAGGGTCCCCGACACACAGGGACAGAGGGACAGAGACGCGCAGGACACCGGGTCAGGGAGGCAGACAGAGACACAGAAAGAAGAATATGCACAGAGACGGAGACGGAGACAGACAGACGCCCCGAGAGCGCCGGGACAGGGAGACAGAGACAGACAGAGAC
>NW_007070820.1:0-635 GCF_000164805.1 Carlito syrichta | reverse complement strand
TCACATATTTAAAGATTCTCATTTTCATTGTTTTCAGAACTGAATGGCTTAAGTGAGAATTGGTTACCAAACTCATCCTTGCAACTGCAGAAACAATATCATGTTTACTGAACACCTATTCAAAGCACTGGCTTAGATACTATGGTGAATATAAAAATGGATTCCACATGGACTCTGGCCTCAATGAGTGTCCAGCCTTAGGAAGGAGGGTGACATATATGTCAATATAACACAAGGTAAAACAAGAAGTGGAAATTGCCCACTGGCAGTTGCCTGGCACATCCTCCACACGAACATGGGGAAGAAAAAGACTCAAGTCAGTTTCTTTTTCCCTTCCTGACCACGCAGTTCACTTGTATGTAGCTGTACACATTATCTCCAAAAACTCCCTCAAAATATTGCGCATGGCAAATAAGGAATAATTTACAAGATTGACAAAGTCAAAAGCGTGAGTTGAAATAATCTCCCCAGAACCCAAATCACTCTGTAAAAAAGATACCTGTACATGTATGTTTACTGCAGCATTATTCACAGTAGCAAGAACATGGAACGAACCGTGCTGCTCATCAAAAGAAGACTAGATTTTTAAAATGTGGTACATATACACGATGGAATATTATGCAGCCATAAAGAAG
>NW_007070819.1:1632-12726 GCF_000164805.1 Carlito syrichta | reverse complement strand
TGAAATCAGCACACCCAACTGTAGGACTGGGATTGTGAGCTCATGAAGGAACATCTTTTGCAGGGCCTAGACCAAAGTGGTCCAGGAAATATAAACCGTATGTCTACATAAATACACACAACCACATAGGGTTACAGGAGGGAAAGGAATGCATTCCACTAACTTAAGGATCTCGCCTCAAAGAAGTCTGTCCTTCCCTGTGCCAGTACGGTCCCGCACACAGCAGGAGCTCAACATGTATTTGTGCGATGAATGAATGATAAGCTCTCTTTCTCCCCTCCTCCACTAATAGGTTTTATTTTGTCATGTGCAATAATCTGCAATCTTCACACCCAAGTATAAAGATCTTCACAAGAAACACATTCATTTATGTATTTATTCATTTTCCCACTAAAAACTAGTGATCCATTAAAGACAGAATTTCTTTGTACACACAACCACTTTAAAATTTCATATATAGAAAATAGCTAATGCTTCCTATGATATTGGACTAGGTTTGTTTAAAAAAATTATTCTTATTGGATGATCTACTTCTAAGAAGTTGAGAGTGAACAATGTAGAAAAAATTTACTGGATCAAGATCTGGAAAAAGAGAAACACCCAAGGAGGTGAGCCTAGTTTATGAGGGGGCTCTGGACCCGGGTAATGAGGCAGCTGAAGGCTGAGTGGCGGTTCTGGTCCTGATGCAGGGCGGGCTCAGAACACTTGTGCCCGGGGACCACCAGAAGCCCAGCTCTGTGGCTGAACGCCAAAGGGATGCACCTTGTAATTAAAGACTACCTAGAAGTAGACAAGGATGACAGCCATGCTTAGTGGCATTTTGGGGTGGCCTGGATAGCAAGTGTTCCTTGAGAAGCTTAATAAAATTGCTAGCTTCTGATGAGGCTTGGAGAGAAAGAGAAAGAGAGAGAGAGAGAGAGAACAAGAATGACACAGAAATTCCTAAGATCCTATAAATATTCAAGATAATAAAAAGCTACTAGGAACAATTCATGCTAATACATCTTAAAATTTATAGTAAATGAAAGATCCTAGAAAATCCCAATCTAAGAAAATTGTTACAAGAAGAAACAGAAAATCTGAAGAATTCTACAACTATGAAATAAATTGGATCCATAATTTAAAATCTTCCCAAGTGGAAGCTTAGGCTCAAATGGCTTCACCAGAATTCTCCTACACATTTAAGGAAGAAAAAACAAATCTTATACAAATGCCACCCAAGAATGGTAAAGAAAGGAACACTTTCTAACTGACTATAACTGACAGTATAACTGTTTACGACATCTTGAAAAGGACGTGGTACAAAAGGAAAATCAAACATCATCTTCCTCATGAGAACAGAGGCATACTCTAAACAAAATATTAGCAATTGAACCAATAGCATAGAAGATGAGTAATACATCACAACCAAGCTGCCTTTATTCTGATAATCATTAGAAAAAAATTAAGGTAGTCAATTCAAGGAAAGGAAGAAAAGCATTATCATTTAAATAGATGGAGAAGAATATTTGATTAAAAACCTATAGGCGTTCATGATTAAAATTCTTAGCAAGTAGAAATAAAGAAAATTCCTTAATCAATAAAGATGTGTAAATACCTGCAACAAATATCAATTATACTTAATAGTAAAATGTTGGAAACTTTCCTTTGAGATAGGAAGAAATATAAGGATGGATGTTATCACCATTTTTATTCAACCTCATACTGGAGATCCCTGACAGAATAGCAAGACAGGGTAAAGAAATAAAAAGCATAAAAATTGGAAATTAGAAAACAAAAAAAATTGGTTGCAGATAAAATAACTATGTATACACAAGAGCCAAAAAAGTAGATAAATTACTAAAATTACAAAGAGCTTAACAAAATTGATGCCTATAGGGTCAAAATGTAAACAATTACATTTTTATATTTCATCTGGAATTTAAAAACCAAACAGAAAATATATATTTACAGCACCATCACAAATATCAAATACATAGAAATAAATCTAACACGTGCATAGCCTCCATGAGAAAACCCTTGTCTATTGTCAGGAGAAGTTGAAGAAAACCTATGTCAGTGGAGAGAGAAATCATATCCTTGGATCAGAAGACTCAATGTCATAAAGATGTCAGTTCTCCACAAAGTGATTTACAGATTCTATGCAATCGCAGTCAAAAATCCACCAGAGTTTGTAATGAACCTCACATGCTGATTCTAAAACACACATGGAAACACAATGGACAATGAAGGAAATAGCTAAGATATTCTTTAAAAATTAGGCGAGGGGCCTTTCTCTAACAAACGCACGAGGTTATAAAGTTCCGTAACTGACACAGTGAGATGCTGTTGCAAGGGCAGACAACTAAAAGAAAGCAAGGGAAAGCCGGAAGCAGAATCCTGCACAGTGGACGCCCTACTCAGGGCCAGTGTGGCCCTGCAGGGATGGCAGCAAGTGACATTTCAGTAAGTATTGTCAGCACAATGGAATGCCCAGATTGCAAAGCTTGAGGCCTGACTCTGACCTCACACCACACACATGCAGTTTGGGTGTCAGGCAAAACTGTAAAGATGCAAAATGTTCTCACCTTTTGGAAAAGTATTATAAGACAATATCTGCATGGCCTCCAGAAAGGGAATTTTCTTAAAGGGTCACATGAAAAGCACTAATTGCAAATAAAAATATTAATGACTGCTATTACATTAAAGCAACTCATCTCTATTCATGAAAAGACCCCACGGAGAGAGCAGAAAGGCAAGGCACGAAGGGGAAGTTGATCTGCCAGCCGTGTCATTGTCAAAGCATTTTTCTAGACTAAAGGATTCCTTCAAATCAATAAGGAAAAACCAGAAAGCCGAATGGGCAACACCTTAGACAAGCGCACCGCAAAAGAAGACCTGCAAATGGCAGGAAGGTCTGCAAAGGCACCGACTTCACGGTGTCCAGAGTGTCCGTTAAGTTACAGGTGGATGCCCCCACACAACCACCAAGTGGCCCCGACCAAGAAGGTGAACAACACCAGTTTGGCAAGGATGAGGGGAACCGGGTTCTCCCCCCTGACGACGGGAATGTCCACTAGCACAACCATGCTGGAAGGCAATCTGGCAATGTGACGAGACACCAGGGTGGAAGATTCATGCACTTCATGATCTCGAAATTCTGCCGATAGGTGTGTCCTCCAGACACTTGGGCACCGAGACACGTGCATCCAAATATTCACAGAAGCTTTGTCTGTAACAGCCACGAACTGGAAACAAGCCAAAGAACCATCAGCAGGTGAATGGACAAACTGCAGTCCCGGGGTGCGATACAATACTCCACAGTAATGACGGGAAAAAACCTACAGGGATACAAACAAGCATGGGTAGATCCCACAAACACTATACTGAGTGAAGCTGAACCAAAAGACAATATACTGGATAACTCCATTCTTATAAAGAACAAACAGCTGGGCTCGGTGGCTCAGCCTGTCATCCCGCGCCTTTGGGAGGCTGAGGTGAGTGGATTGCTTGAGCCTGCAGGTTCGAAACCCACCTGGGCAGTGAGACCTCATCTCTACAATAAATCAAAAAAATCAGCTGGGCGTGGTAGCGCATGCCTGTAATTCCGGCTTCTCGGAAGGCTGAGGCGGAAGGATCGCCGGAGCCCAGTGGGTCAAGGCTGCGGTGGCCGGGAGCGGCCACTGCACTCCAGTCTGGGCGACCGAGCAAGACTCCAACTCAAAAAAAAAAAAAGAACAAACACCAGGCCAGCATGTAGTGGGCTGAACAATGGCTTCCAGAGACATCAGGTCATAATCTCTGGAACTGTGTGGATGACCTTATAACAACAAAAAAAAAAAAAAAGAAAAAAGAAAAGGACATTACAGACATGATTAAGATGAGGGCCTTGAGACGGGGATCATCCTGGAGTATCCAGGTGACCCTAAATGTAATCACATGGGTCTTTATAAGAGCGAAGGGGAGGGAGGCTTGACAAGCATGGAAGAGGAGAAGACCACATGACCACGGAGTAGGGCCTGGGGTGAACAGGCAGGCTCCTTTCCCGGGGTCTCTGGAGAAAGCAGGGCCCTGCTGACACCTTGAGTTTGGCCCAGGGACAGACTTTGGACTTCTGACCTCCAGAACTATGAGAGGATATGTTTCTGTCGTTTCAACCGCCCAGCTCGTGGGAACTTGTCTTATCAGGGTCAGGTCACCAAACCACAGAATTCGGCTGCTGTAGGCGTGTGCCCTTGGGTGGGGAACGCACTAGGAAAAGAAGGGTTTCCCACAGGTGTTGGCACCTGGGGACAGAGGGAGTCGTGTTGGGAGAGCGTGCAGGGCCTGGGGCTGCTGGGGCACCTGTCACGTCTTCCTCCGTCTGGCTACAGTTCGCCGTGAAAGCTCCATGTGGCAACAGGGGTCAGGGGAAATATACAGTGGCCAAGGCCTGGGATCACGTCTTTATGTCAACTTACTGGCATCATAGGATGAAGAAACTGCTTTTCTCTGGATATCGAGGAATTAATGGTAAAGTTGCTTTTGTCTTGTTTAAATACAGACAGCACGTCCTCAGGGCAAGCATAGGAAGCCCATTCTTCGATGCTCCTTGGTAAATCTCCAAGCCGTTGGCCAGGAACCAGGGTTTGATGCTGGAAAGGCAAGAATGCAGGGCTGACGCTAAGCAGTGAGGTTCAAACAGCGGCCCCGTGGCACAGCGGTGCAGCGAGCAGGCCACGGCCTGGAGGGGCCAGCATCCTTCCGACCGGCAGCCCTCACGAACACTGTATCGGAGCCACATCTGATTCTACACCCCAGACACGGCTTCTGACACCATTTCCAAGCTGTGCCAAGTGATGCTTTCGGCCCCTGGCTTGGCTGGTCAACCTGGGGGTGCCCAGCCTCGGGACCCACGTGGGCTGAGGCTCTGCAGCCTCCTCTCCTGCATCTGCCCTCATGCCGGCCGGCAGGTGAGCCCAGCCGCACCTCACAACAGGCCCGAGCGTGAGTATCCCGCTCTGCAAAGCTGGGCCGAAAAGTGGTTTCTGAGACGTGGAGCAGCACTTGGGGAAGCAAGTATTTGCAGAGTGAAAGGTTTCATCATAGGATGAAGAAACTGCTTTTCTCTGTTCCAGGGCCCAGCCCTGGCACTCCCAGGACTGAGATTGTGCCTCTGCCAACAGCCTCTGAGCCCCACACACCCAGGGGTCATGCTGTGTGCAAACTGCACATGCTCAGTGGCTCGCCCCAGGCACAGGATTCAAGAAAAATCCAGGGGCATTTTACAGACATTTCCTCTTGTCCTCTGAAAACCCCGACAGGGAGTGAAATCACTGCCTCTCTTTTACAGAAGAGGATTCTGAGGCACAGAGAAAATGATAGGCCCTAAAGCTAGTGCATGGCCCTGACCGTCTGTGTTCCGAGCCTGGGGATGCTGAGGCTGCCTGGGCTGGCGTCACCTGCTTGGCCTCCTTGCCCTTCTCCTTCTCCTCCTTCTCTCTTGTCTTCTCTTTCTCCTTCTCCTTCTCTTTCGTCTTCTCCTTCTCTTTTTCTTTTCTTTTCTCTTTCCCTGTTTTAGGTAATAACAAATATGAACTGGTTGCAGCTGTAATTTTACTTTCTAGGACTGATTTTCCTGCCGTTGCCAAAGAAACCTGGGGACAACATGAAATCCAAATCGGCAGCTCTAAAAACAGACCCACGCGCCCTCCTCCTCCCTGCTCTGGATAGAGCGGCACTCGGGTCCGAAGGTGTCTCTCTCGAGGGACTCCAGTGTTCCGCGAGCCAACCTCGTGTGCACCCCCCAGCGCAGTCAAGTCATGAGCTCCCAGAGCAGGCAGTGGAGCCCGGCCCGGGGCATGGGCCCCTGCTGCTGCATGACCCAGGCCCACAGGCATGCTGGGGGCCTGTGGGTGACTCTTGGTTTGACTTCACCCTGGGACACGCAGCTGTGTGTCAGCACAGAGCTTCCCGCCATCCCACGGCACCCCTTGAGGTAGCTGAGCCCAGGCAGGGAGGACGCAGAGGCACAGGGGACACAGAGCGTCCCGAGGAACAGGCGAGGCTGGTCCTCGTGGAGGACTTGTACCTCCTCAAGTGTTGGTTTAAGGTCGCTAATTAGGAACACGTTTGAATACCCTTAGCAGTTCTCTTAAAAGAATCTCAAAGAATGGTGGTGTGGGTACCCAGACCAGGGTCTCCACCGTCTTTCCCAGTCTGCCCACGGCTGGGGCAGTGGCCCTGTCAGTCCTGCAACACCCACCAGGGGCTCTGGGTCGACTCCTCCTCAGAAAAGAGGCCTCCTAGGGCACGGCCTGTAGGAAACCTGGACAGACACCCAGGGGTAGTCCCCCAGCAGGACCCACAGAAAAAGATGGGGATGGAGGGTGTGGCAAGAGGCCATGCATGGGCTGGGGTGGGCGCAAAAGAAAGCTCTGGAAGCCCCAGGAGACAGGGTCTCAAGGCCTGTCAGGCTGCAGCTGCCGACCCGGGAGGACTCGAGCAGTGCTTAGCCACCCACGTAGCCCAGCATGCTGGGGTGGGCTTCAGGGAGGAGGAGGGCCTACGTGGAGGGAGCCACAGCTTCCTCCCTTGGGAGTTCTGGGAATGCGGAGGCGGGGGGGGGGGGCGAGGGGACGTCAGGAGCTGGACTGTCAGGAGCCAAGCTGGGTTTTCTTTTTTGCAGGTGTTTTTCAGGCTTGATGGGTATAATTCAGTAGAAAGGAAACTTAAGGACATCATAGGAGAGAAACTTGCTCGTGTCTTGAAGAGACTTGGAGAGACCCTGAAACCTTTAAACAGGCCCTGGCAACTTCCCGAGGCCTGCAGACCTGTCCCAGGAAAAGGGCAGGCACAGGAGCCGCAGAGCCAGGCCCACCTGCCAGATGTGTCTGAGGAACACGCAGGCCAGGAGGCAGTTGTCCTCGTGGTCAGCGGAGCCGGGTGACTCCACCAGGGCCAGCAGGATGTGCGCGTGGGCCAGCGTCTCCAGCTGCCTCATGTTGTGCAGCTTCTCCAAGGACGCCGTCTCCACATCCTTGGACACTGGACTTTCTGGGGACATCGGGACAGGGATGTGCTCCTCTATGGAACAAGGTTGCCTGAGGCTGAGAACCCAGACTTGGTGTGTCTGGGGGCCCAGGCCATCCCCTCTCCTGCCAAGTGACTTGCCTGCCCAGGCCTATCTACTGGACCGCCTGAGGCTCCTGACCCCAAGCCCAGGCCTGGGGCTAGCGGGGGGGCATGGGGCAGGGCCTGGCTGGCCCCCTTGGGGCTCACATCTGCCCTCAGACTCGCCCAGGCTGTGAGCAATGAGCCTCCACCGTAGTTTCGCCTCTGCTGGTCTGAGCTGGGGTCTCCGGCCCTGACTTGCCAGACTGGCGGGCTGGGCGTGGAATGGAGGATCCACCTGCTTCTCTTATATGCAGACTGGTACCGTCCCAGGCCCTGCCTGTCTCCTGTGCCCCTGAGTTCTGCAGGCCAAGAACAGAAGCCCCTTGGCAGCGGGAAGGACTCCCCTGAGCCGGGCTGGGGCCGCCCACACAGCCTCCCTGTCTGGAACACCGACCAACTCGGCTCCCTTTTGGGCCCAAGCTGCTCTTTGATGGAGAGGCAGTGTTGGACTTCCTCTGCCAAAGGTTAAGATTGGCCATTCTCCGAGAAGTTCTGCATGTCTCAGCTCACCTGCTCGGGCATCCTGGGCAGGCCTCGGGGGGCTCCGTGCTTGCTGCCCTGGGTGTCCCTGGAAGCCGTGTGTGTCTGTGCCTGAGCCTGGGCACCCCGCTGTTCCCACCACACCTGCCAGGGGCTCTGGGCCAACTCGCACCCCCTCCCTGCAGCTGTGACCCCCTTCCTGTCACAGCCTAGGCACTTCGGCACTGCCCGAGGGTCTGGGCTTCTGAGAAGGACCTCATGCCTGTCCTGGCTCAGGACTAGCAACCGCTGGGAGGGTGGCCCCGACCAAGCCAGTGTCCTTGGGCGCTGTAGGACATCTGGAGCCTGCCCAGCTCCGGTTGGACCTGCCACACGGGTGAGCAGTCTGTGAGCCCCCACTCTTCATAGCAGGCCCAAGGCAGCCACCCTCTGGTTCACCCTGAGGGAGCCTCTGCCCCTGGTTCACCCCGGGCTGGTGCCCGGCATTGGCTGTGTTAAACCTCTGGATGATTCCGGTGATGAAGTGGCCACCGCAATCTGTCCCCGGTCCTCACACTGTCACCAGCCGGGGCCCTGATGACTACAAGGCCAGTGATGATGGGAAACCAAGAGAACAAGCTCTGGCCTAGGGTTGGCAGCAGCCTGTGGGGATGACCAAGATGCCCCACCTCCAGAAGGAAGGGAGCTCTGGGCCGGGCAGCCCCCATTCAGGAGAACACGCCTTTCCCCTCATCTGGATTGAGCCTTTCTGATAAAGTGATTTGGTAAAAGTGAGGCTGACTCGCTCAAGGCCCTGTCCTGAGGACGGCACTGAGGCCAGCCTGGGGCACGGGGACATGGGGACATGGACGACACGCTGCTGGGAATGCACTCCACTGTTGGGAGTGAAATGCAGAATTCTCTGAATGGGAAACAGATATGGCGGCCCTGGGACCCGAGGGCACTGCAGGGAAGACCAGTGGGGCCACCGTGGTATTGGCACCAGGCCACTTGCGTCTGCTCCCCCTCTGGCTGGGGTGCAGGCCTGGGCTCTGACTCGGGCTCAGGCTCGGGCTCTGGCTCAGGGACATCCCCAGGAGGTTTCATCGCCAGCAGGATCTCAATGGCCCACTTGAGGTGGAAGGCCCCATCTTCAAGAGGAAACTGTGATACAGCCACTTGCTGAATTCCGTGATGTGATCAACTTTTTGCCACTCGCTTTCTGGCTTCTGTGGGTTTAAACAAAAAAGGACAGCAGAGATGCTGTGCTTACCCCATCGGCATCCCAAGGAGCTAGGGATAAAGAAGTCATCTATCAGATGAAATAATTTTGTTGGTTCATTTGCTACAAGAAAGGGCTTGTCTTCACTCTGTATTTACCATAAGAAGACCACCTCTCATGAGACAGTTTTGCCGTCTAGACTTGTTAAGGTGTTACAGGCTAAAAAGAGGCCATTTTGGTTATATTAGAATAGTCACTCCGAAAAGACTTAAAAACTCGTCTTCTGTAGCTGAGTTGGGCTAATCGTGAAAATTGCTTGACTTCAAAAGGGTACACTAGTCCTAGTCCTCCCCTTCTCTGCTAGCATGGCCTTGCCCGACTGGTAAACAGCCAGACACGCCAGACCACCTAATACTGAATAATTAAGAGTGGTCCAAGGCTGGTAGAAGTGTATCCGCCACCTCCCCTCCATCTGTAAACACAAGAACACTGGGCTGTTATAGGCCAGGGCTCTGGGAATAGAAGATTGCTACCGTTGTGCTTTAAAACAATGTAAAGCTGTCATTTTACATGTTGTGGCTTTCCCTTCCTTCCAAACACTGCCATTGTCTGCCTCTTCCTCTAGAAAACATTAAAGAGCATATTATAAATTCTAAAATGTTATCTGAAATGTTAGCATGGCCAGGAGACTTTGTGCCACAGTCGTGGCCGGGTATCAAAAACCGTTGATGTGAATCTTGAGACATGTGAAAGCTGTACGTAGCCTTCACACTGCGGGTGGGCGAAGGGCTATAAATCTGGGGTATAAACACTGGAATGGATTTGTGCTGCGCAGAGCTGGTTTTTTGGCAATGATGCTGACTCATCTCCCTATAACTTGTCTATAGAAATTGAACACTTTCTTTCCTCCCAGCCTCTGCTTTTCATATTTTAACTGGCCACAAGGGGTAGCAGCTGGTTTACTGAATCAGGCCGTGACAAAGGTGTGCGAGGTCCAGACGAAGGTATGTTTTCACACATAGTGTGTAGCAAGGCTGAGGCTTGGCAAAATCGCTCTGTGCCCTGTTCTCTTTGCGGGTACCTGCTGCCTGCCACCCATGCCCAGGGCCTCCCGGCTCCCCAAGGGGCCCACGTGCAGTGAAGTGTCACACGGCAGGGCTCCCTGGCAACGCCAACCTCATCTTCACGTGGCCCCATCCGGATGGTTCTGTGGTTACCCCCATCTCCCTGCTGGAGGAAAAGCTCCCGGGGGACAGGGAAGGTGCTGGCTTTGTCCTGTGCCCAGACCCCAAGGCCAGCCGAGGTCTGGCACCGGCACAGACAGGACCAGAGTCGCTGCAGAACTGAAGGAGGTTGCCCCTGCCTGCCCTCAAGGAGCAGAGCCGCGGCCCAGCTCTGGGCTCAGCCCAGCCTACACCACCTCCCTTTCTTTTCTTGCTGTGTGCCTGGGAGCTTCTCCAGCAGGACGCACCTCATAGCAGCATCGCCCAGCACTCCCAGGAGTGGTCACCACTACTCGACTCCACTGCCAACGTCTGTAGCTCTGAACTGTCACCCGTGCCCATGGAGTCATTCCACAAGTATCTCCACCCTGTAGCTAACTCTGCCAGGCACCGGGCATGCCTCTGATGACACGGGCTTTATATCACAGAGGCAAACGTGCCACCGAACGAACACTTACTTCAGGGGCGGGGCAGGTGCCCTGACACAAAGGCAGGGAGAAGCAGTGCACAGTGGTCAGGGCTGGGGAGCTGGGAGGCCGTAGGGATGAGGCTCTCCTGGGAGGAAGCTGAGCAGAAGCTCGAGGGAGGCGAGCGGAGCCTACAGAGGCATTTTTCGCGTGAGTGCACGGGCCAGGGCGAGGGTGAGGGCTGAGTGGGAAAGAGAGTCCAAGCGGGGTGTGAGCTGTGGCTGTGAGTGGGGGTGTGGCGTGTGGTTGTGAGCCCAGCTGCAGAAGAGAGCAGAGAGTGTGGTTTGACCTGGACTGGGGGAGGCTCCCGATCAGGCAGGAGTGGGAGCTGCTTGGTGGATGCTGCCTGCGTGGGACGAGGGTGGAGGGGACGCCGGTGGCAGGGAGGGGAGGAG
Source organism: Carlito syrichta (assembly GCF_000164805.1). Lineage (NCBI taxonomy): Eukaryota > Metazoa > Chordata > Mammalia > Primates > Tarsiidae > Carlito > Carlito syrichta. The sequence continues at coordinate 1,826 of NW_007070819.1, read as the reverse complement.
CCCGGGAGGGAGCGTGCTGATGGGCCAGTGTGGGGCTGGGTGTCAAGGTGAGTGTGGGTACAAGCGTGAGTGTGGCTGAAGCTACAGGTGCAGGTGAGGAGGTGGGGGTGGGTAGGGGTGGGTGTGGGTGTAGGTGTAGGTGTGTGGTTGGGACTGTGGGGTGTGGCTGTGAGTGCAGCATGTGGGCTGGGAGG
>NW_007070819.1:0-1475 GCF_000164805.1 Carlito syrichta | reverse complement strand
TGGGAGTGTGGGGGTTTGGGGCGTGATCATGGGTGTGGCACGCAGCTGGGAGTGTGGGGAGTGGTCGCGGGCGTGGCACGCGGCTGGGAGTGTGGGGTGGAAGCCCCACAGTGGATGTGGGCTGCCCCCCTCAGGGCGGGGAAGGCAAGAAGGAGAATGGCAGGAGAAGGAGGCGCTCGGTCTCGGGCCTGGCGCCAGGGTCAGTTCGGCTGTGGGATACACAGGTCCGGGGTCTCGGCTGGAGACATGCTGGCAGGGAACTCGGGCATGGTGGCAGCATTTCGCTCAGGACGCAAGGGCAGGGGTCTAGATCAGACCGCCACGGGCACGAGTGCCACAGAAACGGGGATCCCGGCCCTCGGCCTGGCTCCTCCGCCTCAGGGGGAGGTGGGGAAGAGAAGGCGGGGCCAGCGAGGAGGCAGGGCCTGCCACCCGAGGCCTCCCGCTGCCCCCTGCAGAGGGCGGCCCTGAAGAGCTCACGGGAGGATGTGCTGAAAGCCAGAAAAACACTCTGCTAACCAGAAAAGCCTTTTAAGATATTCACTAACATTGTGCAGCCCTCATGCCTTTCGAGTCAGAGCACTAGACACCTTCAGTCTCCATGAGGAAGTCCTTAGGGGTGGCCCTCGTGGACCTTGCTCCTGGGGACCAAAGGCATCAAATCAGCGGCCAAAGGGCTCCCTCCCCCCAGCCAAGGGTATTGAGAGAGGCATCTGTCTCGGCTTCTTGGGGGTGGAAAAGGGAAACCAACATCCCCAAGATCCCGAATCCAGAACACCGCAGAGCCCTGCTCCCCCAACAGCCTCTGCCCGTGTGGGCCCCCTCAGCTCCAGAGGAGACTGCTCTTTCCACGAAGGGATGCACCCGCTGGCTCCCTGGTCAGTGACCAGGACCCATGCCCCTCCTTGCTGGAAAGAGACCCCAGAAAGCAACCGCATCCGTTCTCCTTGCCTCGTCCGCCAGGGACTGCCCAAGTCTCCACCGGAGGCGCATCCTGCAGGCCCATCAGTCCCAGCTTCCTGAAGCGTCCGCCCAAGCCAGGTCCCAGCTGTGGAGCCTCTCTCCAGATGACAATCCCTCTCGTTAAAACCTAAGTGTTATTCACAATCACTCAAGGTTAATAAAATTCGGAACTGCAGTGCCTGGATTGCATTGTTATAGCAGGCTAACTCTCCATCGACATTCTTCGAGTTCAAGGCCAGACGGTGCCACATGCGTGCCACTCTCGTCCTTGAATTTCTATATCTCCATGGTAAAATTCTGGCCAAGTTTGGCCTTCACCATGACCATGTGTTTGAAAATCAAGCTAAAGGAAAGGGAAGATGAGAAAGCAACGCTTGACTTGAACGATGAATTTAAAAATATATATGATGTCTCCAAAACTTATCGTTTGTCCACTTTCCTACTTCAAAAGGTACAGCAAAATGGAGCCTGAGTGAATGTGTGTTTGTGTACCATGCTGTGGTTTAAGCCCT
>NW_007070818.1:76016-78670 GCF_000164805.1 Carlito syrichta | reverse complement strand
ACAGGGCAGGTGGTCAGGGAGCGGGCGGGGACAGGCGGGTCATCAGTACCGTGGCTATGGATAGGGGACAGGCGGGCGGGCGGGTGGTCAGTGCCAAGGCCGAGAAGGGGCCCCCACGTGCAGCCCACAGGTTGGACACAGTTGGACACAGAACAGCACGACCCGTTGCATTCGGCCCCACCAAACCCGGCCACAAATCGCGACCGCACCCCTCCCCACAAAAGCCTGTGCGGCCCAGCCCCCGAGCACGTCCGTTCCTGCCGGGCCTCCCTGCTTCTCTGGGGCCGGCCTCCCCGCAGGACGCTGGCCCTGGGCGAGGAGGCCGTGGAGCCCCCGGGACGGCGACCGCCCCACCCCCAGCGAGTTCCCAAGGAGGGACCTTGTCAGTGACCATCGGCCACACGCGGCCGACCCCACCCTGGGCTCTGGACAGCAGCACCGTCGCTGGTCACGCAGGCTGAGGACTCGGTCGCTGCCTGTGCACAGCCTCACCCCCTCACAGCCACAGGGGCTCAGCCAGGGAAGCCCACACGGCAGTGTCCTCCTCCTGTAACTCTGCAAGTGCCGTTCCTCCTGCCCACCATGCGGCTCCGCGGCTCTGGAGCCTGGCGGACTCCTGTGCATCCATCGGCACCCAGTGCAGGGCGGCCTTGCCGAGGAATTTTCCCCATTACTAGGCAGTTTCTCAGCTTCAGTCTTTGGAGGACTCGTGGCAGTGGGCACTGATGCTGGGGGAAAACCCACAGCGACAGCAGTGAGAACCCACCAGTCCATCAACGTCCACGGCGTTCGGAAAGAACAGGGGGCTGGGCCTCCAGAATCGCCCTGCAGACCCACAGCCATGGCAGACGCCACGTGGGCCCTCGTGTCCATCGGGGTAGGACGGCCCGAGGTGCCACGGCTGGGCTGGGAGGTGGTGAGGCCCGAGGGTGGAGGCTGCTTCCGGCTGCAGAGGCCCCAACCCAGCTGAGAGAACGGGGTCCCCTGACCACAGCAAGGGGACGCGGCCATCCTCGGGGCCTGGCACAGCAGCCGGGCTGAGACAGCAGGCTTGGGGACCCAGAAGCCAGGCGGGCACTCGGAGGGTCGTCGGCCCACTCCCCTGGAGCTTCACACCTTCCCTCACGCGGCCCCGGCAGGGGCTTCCAGAGGCAGACAACGCTTTTCCCTTATTATTATTATTATTATGCCTAGTGTCATTTCTGGCAAGGTCTCGCTCTGTCACCCAGACTGGAGTGCAGTGGCACCACCATATTTCACTGCAGCCTCCGACTCCTGGGCTCAAGCAATCCTCCTGCCTCAGCCTCCCAAGTAACTGGGACTACAGGCCCATGCCACCACACTTGGCTATTTTGCTTTTTCGTAGGATAAGGTCTCACTATGTTGCCCGGCTGGTCTCAAAACTCCTGGCCTCAAACGATCCTCCTGCCTCGGCCTCCCAAAGCGCTGGGATTACAGGCGTGAGCCCCCACTGTGCACGGCCTAGACCCGTCAGCCTCAAGGACCGGGCAGTTACCAAGAGCTTCATGGCTGGGCATCCCAGGTACACGCGACTCTCCCGGGAGCTTGTCGTGGCATCTACACAGACGGCTCGCCGCTGTCTCCACTCAGCAGAGGCCGCCTGGGGGTATCGCAGAGGCCCGGGGCTACTCCAGAGCCCACCATGCTCTGGCCGTGATGACACGGTGGGCGTGGAGGGCAGGTGGGCGGGGCTCCCCACGCAAGAAGGTCGTGCATGTCTCTAGTTCCGCTCTTCCTGGGTTCTCCTGGGACGAGATCAAGCCACCTGGCAGCTGCTGTCACCCACGACCCCACCCAGCCACACACCTCCACCAGCTGCCACTTGCCCTCTGGGCGCTGGGAGGCCGCCCCGCCCACAGCCACGAGCCGGCACAGCCTTGAAAGTTCTCCAGGAGACAAATCGAAGGGACCGTTTGTGGGCATGGATGCCCTGGTGCCCGGGCCCGTCCCAACGTCCAGCACTGTCACGAAGGCCGGGAGGCTCGCCTGAGCCCAGGAGGCCAAGGCCGTGGAGACGATCATGGCGCGGCAGCCCAGCTGGGCCACAGAGCCAGACCCCGTCTCAGGCTCCGTCGTCACCACCACCTCAATTCAAGCAGGGTCAATCGCGGCCCTCCTGCAGACATCAGGACGAACCTGCGTTGCGGGCTTCGCGGTGCTCCGGACTCCGCGAGTGGAGCGGGCGAGGCGGCAGCGAGTCCAAAAAGGGCCTGATGAACAAGTCCCGCGCCGATGGAGGGCGTGGAAGCAGGTGCACACCAGGAGGCTGGCGAGGACCCGCCGGGCTCGCGGAAGTTCCTCCCTGCAGACGCGTCGCGCCGTCGGCCCCCTGCCATCAACAGGGTGGCCACAGCACATCCAAACACATGGACCGCATCCCCTGGGGTCTCCGCGGGCGTCCAGACAGCACTCGGCTCTTCGCCGGGGCGCTATTTGCCGCAACTCAGAGTGGGTGACAGCGGACCACGTCCTCCTCTTAGAAGCGGCACAGTGGCTCTGGGTTCGAGGGGCGGCGCGCGTCCCATCTGGCCGCAGGACCGAGACGCTCCTCGGCCTTTCGGGGCCTCGGGACCCCCGCCGTGGGAGGGAGGGTGGGGATAAAGCACGTCCCCCTTGGGGCTGTCGTGAGGGGG
>NW_007070818.1:75320-75599 GCF_000164805.1 Carlito syrichta | reverse complement strand
GGGGCCCTGCACTCTTGACCCCCCACTCTGGCATCCTGACACGGTTTTGCCACCACGCCAAGGCCACTGCCATGGGGCCCAGGCGCTCTGGCCTGCCGGGGCCTGGCGTGGCCCCAGCATTGGGTCTGTCTGGTGCCACCAGGGCCCAGCTCCAGGTGCTCCCTCCCAGGTACCCCCGCTGCAGATGCCCCCGCCCTGTCCCAGCTCTGGGGTCGCACGCCCCCGTGTGCCTCCTACCCCCCCAGGAGTCCCTCCCAAGGTGTCCCTTCGCCGGGCGTC
>NW_007070818.1:58902-75300 GCF_000164805.1 Carlito syrichta | reverse complement strand
GGTTCCTCCTGCCCCGTGCCCTGCCCGCCCGGCTGACCCGGGTCACTCCTGGGAGCGGGCGAGGCTGGCCGAGCAAGCGCAGACCGTCTCCCGCGGGGCCCAAGGGCCGGGCTGCCCTGCGGCCCTCGCCGGGAGCCGGGGAGAGCGAGGCATGTACTGGCCACAGGGTCGCTGCGGTCCCGCCCCTGCCCAGGGCTGCCCGCCGGCAGGGCTGACCCCGAATGCAGCTTCTGCGGGCCCTCAAGGCCAGGCCTCTGCCCAGAGTGGCGTGGCTGCGTGTCCGTGGTGACCCTGTGTCCGCCCCGCAGGCACAGCTCTGCCATCGGATGGGACAGCGGCTCTGTGCAGCCTGGGCCCACACCCGGGCCCACACCTGCCCCAGAGCAGGCCGGCTCAGGATGGGACAACGGTCTGGGTCCACGCCGGCCCACAGAGCAGGTGTGCTCAGGATAGGACAAGGGCCTGGGTCCACACCTGCTCAAAGAGCAGGCTCGCTCAGGATGGGACAACGGCCTGGGCCCACACCCGGGTCCACACGTGCTCGCGGAGCACACTCACTCAGGAGGGGACGACGGCCTGGGTCCGCCACACGCGGAGGCCTTTCTGCCGCTCCTGGGACAGGAGGCAGGGTCACCCACCTGCGTTTCCGAGACAGGCAGGCAGTCGTGGGTTTATGATCGCCACCACGTGGGAGAAGCGCACAGGCCAAGTTCACGCCCCCAAGCTCTTCTTGTTTACCAACAGTGCCGCATTCTCCTCAGCCAGTGTCCAGGGGCTGCCTGCCTGCCGTCTTTTCAAGAGCAGAGAGCAGGCGAGGCTGGTGCTGGTCTCCGGCCCCGCGGCGGCAAGAGGGGCTCAGCAACTCTCCCCTCCCAGGCTGGAGCATGGAGACCCCCAGCTGTCGGCCGCTCCTTCCTTCAGAACCCGCAGTCCTGGGAGAATCCCAGGCACCTGCTCTGGTCCCTGGGGGCCTGTTACACGGGGGAGTTTTCTTTGGAAAGTAAAGGCTGGCGACGGGAGCGGGGAAGGTGTCTCCGGTCGGCCACCCACACCGTGAACTCCCACATCCCCGCTCGCCCGCACACCCAGCCGCGTGTGTCCCACGCACGCCCAGCAGCCCCCACCCATGGGGAGAGGCCTGTTCCCACCCTAGGAGGCCTTGCATGGCTACCTCTTCTGTCCCTAGCTTGCCAACTACCAAACCTTTTCTGAAAATAGAGACAGGGTCTCGCTTTGTCCCCAGGCCGGAGTGCAGTGGAGTGACCACACCTCACTGCAGCCTCAAGCTCCTGGGCTCAAGTGATCCTCCCACCTCATCCTCCCAAATCGCCAGAATTGCCGGTGTGAGCCACCGCCCCAGCCGGAACTTCTGAGATTCCTGGCACAGTTTCTTCCTCTGGGCTTGGGAGGAAGCGGTCTCGATCAACAGTAAATTGATTTTGGGCATCCCTGGAGCACACACCCACCGCTCTGTGCCTCAAAGGAGCCAGTCCGTAGTATGGGATGAGAACCCGGGACAGCGTCCTGCACAGTCAAGCCTCACACAGGCCTGCGTGTCCCCTCCCGTGTCCCACAGGAAGCCCCACAGACCCTCACCTCCTCAGGCCACCCTCAGCCCAGCACACGCCCGACCCACGGGGGCAATCAGCGGAACGGGGCCAGGCGCGTCCGTATCTCTGGCACCTCGTGATGGGACTGCAGTGTCCACTGGGAGGCCCCGGCGTGAGCCAGGGGCAGGACAGTCATTTGCTCAAGCTCTTCCCAGGAGAGCAGCAGATTCGCCAGGGGTCTCCTCCACCCCGACCCCATCATCTCCCACTCGGCTGCCAGGCAGCCCCATGGTACACGGCCAGGGGTCCTCAGCGCCCACTTCCCCGCGAGTCTCATCTTTGTAAACCTTAGGCCAGGCGCCGTGGCGCACACCTGGAGTCCTGGCCGTCTGGGAGGCCGAGGCAAACGATCACCTGAGGCCAGGAGACCAAGGCTGTGGTGAGCTAGGATTGCAGCGCTGCACTCCAGCCGGGGCCACAGAGTGAGACTCCGACTCAAAGTAGATCAGTAAATAAAAACCTCATAAGTTTCCTGGGCAGTTAAGGGAACACGAGGCTCGCTGTTCAAAGCGGCCCACGGGTCACGGGCTTGCAGGCTGCGGCTGAGCTCGTCACAGCCCGGGCCCCCTGACCCAGCCCTCGGCCCTGGCCCCTCAGCGGGCCCAGGAAGGAACCCCGAGAGGCCCGGCCAGCAGACACGCCGTCCAGGAGACCCGCCGTGTCGCAGCAGCAGACCATGAGGCAGAGGGTCTCCAGCCTGGCCAGCCCTCGGACCCCGCAGGAGTCATGCGGGCTCACCCCGGGGTGAAGCCCAGAGTCCACGCCCCCCACGACCGTGGCGAGCTGCTCGCTGGGGCTGGCTCCGGCACGTCCCGCTCCCACGCGCGTCCCCAGCGCCGCCCCGGGCCAGGCCAGGCAGGAAGCTGGAGCATGGGCACAGGAAACCTGGCCGCCCACAGCCGCCCGCCTGAAATTGCAGCTCTGGTTTCGTTTTGTCTCGTGCGTCCGCTCCGTTTAACCCTCACAAGACGGCCGAGCTCCGCTTCCTGCAAGAACGCTGCCTTCCCATCCGAGAAAGCGCGGGGTCTCTTCCTCCCCGGGGCAGGGCCCCTATGGGTCCACGGGGAGCACCGGGTGGGCATTCCTCCGGCAGAGGGTGGGGCCGGGAAGACGGCTCACGTGGGCGACCAGAGCACCCCACGGGCATCAGATGGTGTGTGACACTGGACACAGCAAGGTGTTTAGGTAAATATGACGGGGACCCAGAACAGCTGGAATTACCCTCAGGAGGTCAGGCCCCTTGTGGTGTGGGCTCCCCCAGGTGAGTGTTCCAGGAACCCATCGGCCTCCGTGGGCCAGCTGGCGTGGTGCTGCGAGGCTGCATTCAGCTTCGGAGAATTTTGGGGGGGTAGATTCTTGCAACGCAGTTCCGTGTTTCCTGACGGGTGATGTACAAGCACACCTGCCCACGCTGTGCTGAGCGTTCGGCAGTTTCTGCCCAAAAACAGCAGGACCCCATGCCCCGTCCCTATTTACCGGCTCTCACCCTGAGAGACTGTCTTGTTTCCCCAGATGAAAAAAGTCCCCAAAGGGAAACGTCCTGCTGACGTGGAAGAGGTGACACCAAGGACAGCAGAAGCCCCCCAAGGCATCAACATGGACAAGTTCAAACCCTGCTGTGAGCCGTGTAAAAAAGCGTCTCCATAGGTGCACTGCATCCAGCAGAGAGCATCTGAAGGTGACTGAATTTACACATGCAAGAATAAACACACCAGTTTTATAAATAAATTCCATTGGGGGGCTTCATATGATTGCAAGTGGGCTGAGCTGCCTGGTGAATTTCACATGCTAGGGGCTGAAAAAGAACATGCGGAAGGAAGATATGACCACACCTCAGTACGGTCACTCTCACTATGATACTCCTCAAATACATTTCTTAATATCGCCACTACGAGGCTGAACTGCAAAGACTGCTATTTTTGTGGGTCAAAAATAGTCACATCTCAGCAGTCTCACACACTCAACCTAACACACAACCTCACACACAGAAGAGATGCGCACACACACACGCATGTGCACAAACATCCCCAAGGCAGTGTCTTCCCTATGAGAATCTAAAATCCTCTAGGGAAAAAAAAAATATGTATTTATACAAGACGCACGTAATTTCCACAGGGACTGGAAAACTCTAAGATACTTTATAAATTCCAAAGCAAGACCCCTGTCCTCAGGACACGTGGGCTCCACCCTCCGCCACCAGCCATGCTGAGATGCCACGGAATTCTAGAGTGGGGTTCAGAGGCCCCAAACCCATGACCTCGTTAAAAGGGTTCCTCTTTGTCATGCGAGCGCTCGATGACCACTCGTGAGGGGCCAGGCACTGCTGAGTGCTTTCTTCACGCCGTCTGGGTAGAATGCCCTGCCTGCTGGGCCCATGAGCGGGCTGGGACTCAGGAGTAGGTGAGGTGCTCACAGCACGGGAGCAAATGGGCCACAGAGCCCCACGCCCAGGGCGCCTGCTCCCAAGTCCAGGATCGTCATCACCACTCGTGTGTCTCAGCAGAGGCCTCGTTTATTTCTTTATATTTTAGGAGAGAGGGTCTTACTAAGTTCCCAGGCTGGCCTCAAACTCCGGACCTCACATGATCCTCCAGCCTCAGCCTCCTGCGTAGCTGGGATTCCAGGCACATGCCACATTTTGAAAGTTAAACTCCCGGCCTTACGCGGTCCTCCTGCCTTGGCCTCCCAAAGTGCTGAGATTCCAGGCACAAGCCACTGTGCCTGGCTTCAAGACCTTCTTACGTGCACCCCTCACTACTGCTGAGAGAAAAGTCTTGCTGGGACGCGACAGCTGACGAGGAATCAGATCGGGAGACTCCTTTGTTCCTTTCTGGTTTTGCCCCATCAGCGTCTCCAGTTGTGCCAGCGGGTTCTGTCTCAAAGCCAATCTTGGCTCCACCCCTCTGCCATTTTTTTTTTTTTGAGCTGGAGTCTCACTCTTGCCCAGACTGGAGTGCAGCGGCCCCTCCCGGCCACCGCAGCCTCGACCTGCTGGGCTCCAGCGATCCTTCTGCCTCAGCCTTCCGAGTAGCTGGAACTACAGGCGCGCGCTACCACACCCGGTTGATTTTTTGACTTATTGTAGAGATGAGGTCTCGCCAAGTTGCCCAGGCGGGTCTCGAACGTGCAGGCTCAGGCAATCCGCTCACCTTGGCCTCCCAAAGTGCGGGATTACAGGCTGAGCCACCAAGCCTGGTCCCCTCTGCCATTTTTAAGCCAGTATCTTCTTTTCAAAGGTCTGCATCTTGGCTTAGACGGCACCAGGCTCGCCCAGCACTGAACAAGTGGGGCCAGCTGGACATGGCAGTCTGGTGTGTGCGCAGAGGGCCAGGGCGCTCGCATGTCACGGTGCTCTGGAAGGAACCAGGAGGAGCGCTGGGTGTGGACAGGTAGGCGGGAGCCCCACAGACCCAGGCAGCACCTGGAAGACACCCGGCCCCCGGGGCCTCCACACCTGCCCTGAAAAGCATCAGCCCTGGCGAAGTCCCGCTCCGGGTGCTGAGAAAGCGGAGCATGGATTCGCGGGGCCATGGCAAGCCCTGGAGGTCGTGGTTTTCGGCTGTCAGGGAGACACAGACACCCTGCTGACCATCCTCAGGCTGGGGCCATGAGGTCCTGCCGACTCCCTCTCCCCAGAAGGCCTCCCCGCAACCCTCAGTCCTTGCACTCTGAGGCCTCAGCTGTAGCAAAACACCTCCCACCCCACCCCATTAGTATCAAGAAAATTCAGTCCTGCGACCCAACCCGGGGAGGCCCTAGCGCTCACCCAGCCACAGCGTGAGAGTGGCCTGAGGCAGGGAGGTTCCGATTCTCGCAGCCTTCTCACGTGTGGAAGGGGTGAGGCCAGCCCGGTCCTTCCTTACACAAGTGATACTAAGACAAAAAGTCCTTGGAAAGGAAAACCCTGTCATCCTTTCGACCAATGTGTCTGCAAGTGGTCTCTGAAGGAAGGACGAACAGCATCTCCAGCTTGAAGCCGGACCTTCGCGAGGCCTTTGCCGGTATCTGCGGTTGTCAGCGCGAGGAAGTGTTTATTTACTTCGATGCTGGAAGAGGTTTCACAGAAATCAAAACAAAGGCGGCTCCCAGAGCACTTCCAGAAGGGGCCCGAGCCCTCCGACTGGCCGGGCAGGAAGCTGACGAGGCAGAGTCGACCCCGGGAAGACAGCCGCAGCCCGGTGACGGTGGACTTTCCACCGCAGCCCGGGGCCCTTCCTGCCCAGGCTGGGTCTGCCATTGTGCAGGGCGGCAGGACCTTCTGGCCCCGGCTTCCTGCCATTGTGTGGGAGTCCTTTGGGGAAGGGGGAGCCACGGAAGGTGGGATTCCGGCAGCACCGCCCAGGAGTGGCCGCGGGCGAGGCAGGCCGAGCAGGCGGGCCCAGGAAACCCGCAGCACGGCCAGCTCATCAGCAGCCCGGCCCACTCACGTCCAGGGCCGGGCCCGGCGTGTCCCACTCCCAAGTGGCCATCGCACGTGTGTGCCCTGTCTCCCACCTGTGTATACACAGGGCCACCCCAGGGCAGGAAGGATGGGGCGTCCCTGGGGAGGAAGCAGCCCAGGTAGGCCTGGCCAGGCCGCGACACCCTCCCTTCCTCTCACCGGGACCCTGAGGGACCCTGAGCAGGAAGCGTGCACAGCTGTGCCGGCCCCCCGGCTGCGGGGCTTCCGGGCCCAGAGGTGCCACTGCCTGCAGCCTCCCTTCCCGCCCAGCCCTCCTCGCCCCTGGCTGCACGTGCTGCCGCCCTGTCCACCTGGGGGTCCCACAGCTTCTCAGCGCCCCTGCAAGGCCAGGCCCCGGGCGGCCCCACTGCCCAGCAGGTGTGTCAGGTCTGCAGAGGCCGAGCTCCCCCCACCCACTCCTCCTGCATGACACACGCCTCGGGCTTCCTTGGGACTGGATGGAGCTGCAGGCGCCCCAGCCCGCCCCTCCAGCCATCCTCCACCCTCCATAGCAGCCTGGAGAGGGGAGGACGGTGCCTTCCCGGGGAATCCCAGGCTTGTCTTCCCTACCAACCCTAGAAGAGAAAGTCTCTTCATCACTTCCAGTTGGTTGAGCCACTAAAAACCGTCCCCAGCATCAGGCCGCCTGGAAAAGCTGCCCTTCCCTCTCTGGAAGTCAGTGCGCCGAGACCTCCTCAATCTCTTCTAAGTGGTCCACAGACACAGGGCATGACACGAGTGGGCCGATGCCAGCCCTGCTTAGAGGTGGGACCAGCCAACACGCGGCAACACAGCACGTCCGAGCCGCCGGCGAGCTACTCGGGGCTGACCGGGGCCTGCACGTCTCTATTCCCGTTTCCTGAAACCCAACATCTGCCACCCTGCGCTGGTCCCTGGCGGTGCGGAGGCTGAGGGGGGTGACGGCGCAACCCGGGTCCCCAGGCCCCAGGCGCACAGCGTCCTGCAAGAGTGGCGCGAGTCCTGCCCCCGCCACCGAGGGCCACCAGCCGTCCTTCAAAACCTTGAGAAGTGCCAGGAGACACGCGGCGGGCGGGTCCCAGGCCCAGAACATGTCACGCTGCTCTGTCTTTGGTGCTCGCCTCAGCAAGACTCTCCCAGGGTGCAGGGAATGCACGTTCCAGGCACGAGCACTTGAGCCTGGCCCGGTGTGGCGACACACTCGCTCTGAAGAGCTCTGTAAAAAGCAGCGAATCAGCAGCCTCCGAGAGGTCGCTACTTGCTCACACAGTGGACACCTGCAGGGCTCCCATGGTGCCCACGTCACGGAGGCAGTGGCCACCCCACGGTCGACGCCCCACACGCGTGCATTGCTCTCACACTTCACACGTGGAGCTCGTGTCCAGCCAAGAGCAAGGCCACATGCGGGCGGACTCCTCTAAGTGTAGACAGCTTCCAAGCAAGGTCTCTTCCATGTGACGTAAGAACGAGATGGGGTTCAGGCAGGGCAGGCAACGACAGCCCTGGACTGTTCACCAAATGTCTAGACCGATGGATGGCGGTGGCGGGACATGCCGACACTACCTCGGTGTTCCTGGCGGCGGCTGCTGTTGGTAAAACTCGAGAAATGCTCAGTGAGTGGCTTCAACACTAAATAAGCTTCTCCAACGGCTTGCACTCAAAACTCATTCCAAATTAGCCCCCAAGGTGCGCTTGACGCAGGAACGGAATCGCGTGAAAGCTGTCGCTGTGGGGCACACGGATGCTCCGTCCATTCCTGTCCACGCAGCGGCCACCGAAGGCAGCGGGTGGGCAAGACCGGCAGCCGCTGGCTTGTTTGGAGGAGACCAGCTCTGCCCCCGAGGCCCCCTCACCGCCCGCGCCCCCCGCGGGGGTCTGCCAAGCCCTCGCCGGCTGCTCCCCTTCTGGGACACCGCACACGACTCATCACGCCATCGACGGTTACCTCAGCATGAACTTACCAACTGCACAAAGTGGCAGCCAGGTCCTGCCTCGGGTGACCTTTTCCCCTTGCTGAAGAAGGTCACCCTCTTTACCAGATAAGACGTTTTAACCATCAGGTGCACGCACGACCTTCTGCACCAAGGTCTTCCAGTTTCCACCTTCCTCAAGACGAACGGCTGGGTCTCAACCTCTCAGGTTAAAAAATGCACAGGATGTGGCTCGGCGCTGACTTACATCCAAGCAGGACACGAACTGCTCGAGAGCAGTGACCCCAGCTTCTGAGAGCCCATCACACACCGGGTCGGTTCATCTGAGTCAAGACATCTTTGAGCAGCAAATAATTTTGTCATTAAAGTGACGTGACTGACGCTCAGATCCTAACATGCGCCAAATGACCCTGCTCGTCATCGAAGTAGGCCTGAGGATTCAGGGACAGCAGCTGGGGAAGGGACTGAGCGAGCCCAGGGATGCCGCTGGCCGCTGGCTCTTCCGACCCCACACCCGCCTTCCCAGACAAGGCGGCCTGGCCCATTCATAGCCGCCTGCCAGGGCTGGACGACGCCTGTCCACCCGGACTCTAGCCGGCTCCAGCCTCATGCAGAACACAACTAACAGAGGCAGTTGTTCCAGGACGCATTCTACAGAGGAGAGAAGCGGCCAGCCGTGCCCTGCAGCCTCTATGGTCAGCGTCTGGGCGTGGAGAACAGGCAGGAAAACCAGCAGAAAGCACGCCCCTCCACGCTCGTGGTCTCCACTGTCCAGTGGATCTCAAAGCCTCACAAGAAAACTGAGACTCTGGCCCTCACAGGCCTCCAGAGAGCCTCACATGGTCTTACGGCCGCCCGAGAAAACCCAGGCTCTGCCCCTCAAAGCGTCCAAAGAGCCCCACGTGGTTTGGTCCCTTCTGTGGACCTTCATCAAGGGACCGGCTGAAACTGCTGCGACTTAGGCTTTCTCCTTTCCTGCAAATGCTGTAACAAGTCTGGGTTCTCGCTTGACTTCTCCCGGTGAACGGTGACTCTCTGGGGTGCACGAGTTTAGTGACTCCCCCTGTGCGCCCCGCAGGGCCTGAATCCTGCAAGGGCCCTGACCCCGCAGAGACAGGCAGCAGACTCACACCTCTCTCCCCTGCAGCCTACACACACACACACACACACACACACACACACACACACACACACACGCGCGCGCGCGCACGCGCACGCGCACAGCCTCTCCTTCCCTTGTGAACGCCCAGCATGGGGGCTCAGCGCTGAAGGTGAGCCCCTCAGACGCCAACAAGGGAGGAAGGGGCAGGGCTGTCCCCTCGGGGGGTGCTGGTCAAGGACCCTCCTAACATGTGGGGCTGCTCCCACGCCCCGGGGGCACCCTTCACAGGGCCCGAGGCCGGGTGCCTCCGGGCGCGACGTGTGGGTTCCCACTGCGGCCCGCAGAATTCCCGCCGTCACCCTGGGCCAAGCCTGCGGCCTCTTTCGGGGCTGCCGGTGGCGTCTTGATCTCGCTTTTCACAGCTGAGAGCAGGAGGGACCCCTGCTTCCTCCCACACTCGAGAGACAAGGTCAGGCCGTCCACAGGCGGCTCCTTGGCGAAACCCCGAGGAGCTTCGGCCCCTCACGGGAGACCGCGTGGACCCCGCGCCTTTCACCTGCTCAGCAACACGCAGCCGGAGTTGACGCTGAAACTCAGCCAGAGACATCGATCTCAAAAGGTTACGGGCAGAAGCCACACACACAGGTCTTCGTCTAAGTGAGGAAGGAGTTTTCAGTGGAGATTCTGAATTCAAAACTGCCGGAGCGATGGCTCACGGCTGCAGTCCCAGCTCCTCGGAAGGCTGCGGCGGGAGGATCAAGCCAGTCTGGACATCTCCAAAAGCCAAAAGTCGGACTGGCTACTCCAGGGCACCGTGAAGAGGTGGTCAGGTGGAGACTCAGCAAGAGCCAGGGATGGCCACCACACAGCAGTGCCCTCCAACACAGAGAGAGCCTACTGTCCTTGGCAGGGCGGTACTGACACCGACACGGGGCCAGGGCTTGGCCTCGAGGGTACTGACAGACTGGCCTGCTTTCTGTCATCTGCATTTCGTCCACGTCTACACCAAGGGCTGGGCCTGAGGACCGTCCGGCTGTCTGTGGTCTAACCAAAAGACGTGCCCATCATTACTCCAAGCCACGGGTTGTCTAGGAAAGAGTGAACACATGAGCAGAGAGCTGCCCGAATCCAGTGGCAAATATGGCCACCGGACATGTGTCCCCTTCAGGTCACACTTAACTCACTGAGTGCCTGAGAGTGACAAAGGGCTGAGATACACGAGGGGAGGCCGGGGTTGGCAGGCAGGCCGCAGACATGCGCCCCTCGCTGCCGGAACTGCACGGGCTCAATGGCTCAGACAGCGGCTGCAGAGGGGTCACGTGCTGTCCATCTACCCGGTCGCAGGAGAAAGAGGAATAATGAGCTCGCGTGGACACCAGCCCTCCCTGCAGACAGACATGCCCGTGATCCTCCAGCTCTGCATTTGGGAGGGAGAACTTGAGTGATGGAAACCTGTGGACAAAGCCTGCAGCGAGGGCCCTGAGTGCCAGGAAAGGACAGCCGCGGTGACCCAGTCGGGCAGCTGTCTCCCAAGCAGGCCGTGGCCGGGCTGGGCAGGAACCAGGATGACTCGGGCTGGGCGAGGTGGGGTGTGGACCACGGGGTGCGGGGAGCGGGCAGGCAGACACGAATTCCCCAGAGAGCAGATCACAGAGGCCCAGGGACAGAGCCCCATGTGCCCGGGGAACTGAGGCGAGGCTGGTGTGGCCTGTGGAGGCTCTGGGTCTCCCTCCTAAGCCGAGGTCACTGGGAGGGTGACCCGGAGAGCGGTGCCCAGTCGGACCTGGGTTCTGCAAGGTGTCCCAGCCCCTGCTGGGAGAGCGGGGGTGACAGGGACGCGGGAGCCCCCAACAGAACAGACTATAAGGAAGGAGTCAGGTGGCCAGACGCCCTGGAGGCTGGGGGTGTCCCCAGGACAAGGGGGCTGCGGGCCACAGGGAGTGACGCTGCTGCCACCAGCTCCAAAAACCCAGGAGGAAGGGAGGCAGTGGCTCGTGCTGGCCTCCACCGGGGTGCTCCTCATTCGATAAGGGACCTAGGGGAATTGGGGGATGCATACGGGGAGTCCCTTCCCCACCACAGAATCGCCACTGGTTTACCTTGCAGCCAGCTGTGTGGGGTGGCAGCAAACATGCCACACTTCGCAACGCTAGGGATTCAAGAAAGCAGAGGCCAGGTGCAGTGGCTCACGCCTTTGATCCCAGCACTCTGGGAGGCCAAGGCGGGAGGCTTGCTTGAGCCCAGGAGTTCAGGACCAGCCTGGGCAACACAGCAAGACCTCATCTCTACAGAAAAATAAAAAGTTTAGCCGGGTGTGGTGGCACACACCTGTAGTCCCAGCTACTAGAGAAGCTGATGCAGAAGGATCGTCTGAGCCCGGGAGGTCGAGGCTGCGGGAAGCTGTGATTACGCTACTGTGCTCCTAAGCAACAGAGTGAGACTCCAACTCAAAAATTAAAAGGAAAGCTTAAAAAGGACACAAACAGGATTTCTGCCTTGACGGGCGTTAGCCCAGCTTCTCGGGCCCAGGAAACTGAGGCCCAGGAGGACTGACCAGTAACCCCTCAGCCCAACCGCCCCTAAAGGAAAATGCTTTTTCCTACAGCATGCACCCTACCTTTGGTTCCTTTAGTTATTTTTTAAATATCAAGTAACGTAGAAGGGATTTCTCCTCTTGTTGCATGATGAGGAAATCCGTACATTCTAATGACTTACTTTTAACCAAACAGATTAAGTTAAAACACCAAAGTACTTTATGAACGGAGTCTGATCCAGGGTGTCAGAATCTACACAGAAACATGAAATGGCTACAATGGAATCAAAAGTAGCCTGGGAACATCTGGGGCGAGGAAACTATTCTCCCCGGGGGCTACATGGAGTATACAATGTACTGAAAATCTGTGCACTGCAGCCTGAGGAAGTCAACCTCAATTCTTTGCAAGTGGGGGAGACACCAGGAGTCTCCAGCCTCCACGGCACCCTGTTCACCTGGAGGGGCTGCCAGCAGCAGTAACACTGTATCGCCTCAGAGGGCGAGGAGGAGGCTGCCGAAAGCTGCCCCACCAAGGAAGGCTGTTTGTGAGGTGAAGGGTCTGCTAGTTACCCTGACCCGATCTCTTTACACTGCGTGGATGGAAACATCACTGAATGAATGTGAACATTCTACGTCAGTTCAGAAAGTGAGTACAGAGGCGGTGCCAGCTAAGAGGGGTGTGGCTTACGCCTAGCCTGCCATCCCCGCCTTACACACAGGAGAGGGGGAATCACTCTCAGACACAGCAGCCTAAAGGACACCTACGGTCCCACGCACTCTGGGCACTCGAGAGTGAGCAAATTCACTTTAGTCCAGGTCAAATGGGAATACATTTGTAGAACCTCATCTTAATTAACGAGACACAAGTAACTCTCTCAGCCATGTTATGAAATGATTCTCAGTGGCTCAGCCTGTCATCCCAGCGCTTTGGGAGGTTGAGGTGAGTGAATTGCCTGGGCCGGCAGGTTCGAGACCCGCCTGAGCAACTTGGCGAGACCTCATCTCTACAATAAGTCAAAAAAAAAATCAGCTGGGCGTGGTAGCGCGCACCTGTAGTTCCGGCTACTCGGAAGGCTAAGGCGGAAGGATCGCCGGAGCCCAGCAGGTCGAGGCTGTGGTGGCCAGGAGCGGCCACGGCACGCCAGTCTGGGCGACAGAGTGAGACTCCAACTCAAAAAAAAAAAAGAAAAAAGATTCTATTTACCTTTTAGAATAATTTAGGAATCCCTTTCCAGGAAATGCAAACTGATAGCGTATCAATAAAGTAGTCAATGCCTTCATTCCTGGAGGGAATTCAAACCAAATCACCACGTGTTGCAATGACCAGTTCGAAGTTTATTTGCGAACTGCTGACATATATGCAAATCTCCAGTCACGGGTGGAAGGCCATTTTTATTTTGGTTTTGGGGAGCTGGATTTCTGCACAGGATGGTTATTTGGAAGATTGAAGGATCTACTGTTTTTGAAGGGCTTTAGGATTTAATAGAAGGTTAAACACACACACACTGACCATTCCCTTTCCTGGGCTTGCTCCATAAGTGGCAAAACCAGAGTTTTCCTGGTCTCACTGCCACGGTTTCAATGACCTCGATTCAAAGTGGTCATGGGAGAAGCAATCTTGAGCTCAAAAAATCCACTTAAAGCACCAGTTTCGGAGTTTGGAAACTCTACTGCTATAAAGTGCAACAGCAATAAATAAGAGCTGTCAGAGCTACAAATACACCTTCCTCTCGTCACAGTTGGGCGGTTTCGAGGTGTGTTTTTTAAGTTTCCCCGGCTCTCTTCTCTCATCGTGCAACATTCTATTCCGATGCGTCGCACTCTGCACTTCCTGTTACTACGGCTTCACATTCAACTGCAAATCATGACTCATACTTAAATCACAGAGAAGCTCTTCAAAATCCCAAATTTCACAGCACACAGAAACTCGGTCTTGCAAGCGGGTGGCATTCTCAGAACATTACTTGAACCACAGAGGACAAAAACACTGAACAAGGCCATGCAGAAATCATGTCAATCCACTGTTGAGTCAACACATTTATTAGATTAACCCATACGAGCTCTATGTGATCATTTCAGTCTTGGAACTAGTTATTAAAATGTGTTACATGACGTGTCAAGTGAAAATAAGTTATAAAACAGGAAGTACAGTGTGATTCCAATTACAAATTTTACGTGCATGTGTGTGCATGAGTTTATGTGCACACACATGCATTTTTTTTTTTTTTTTTTTGAGTCAGAGTCTCACTCTGTTGCCCAGGCTGGAGTGCAATAGCATGCTCATGGCCACCCCAGCATCAACTCGCTGGGCTCAGGTAATCCTTCTGCCTCAGCCTCCCAAGTAGCTGGAACTACAGGTGTGTGCTACCTCGCCAGGTTAATTTTTTTATATACTGTAGAAATGAGGGCTCACCAAGTGGTCCAGGCTGGTCTCGAAGCCCTGGGCTCAGGCAATCCTCTCGCCTCAGCCTCCCAAAGTGCTGGGATGACAGGCTCGAGCCACCACGCCAGGCCTACTACACATGCATTTTTAAAGACTGGAAAAAATGTGCATCAAAATCTACATACTGGAACTTTGAGACATGTCTGTTTTTAACGGTGGCTTTTTGTATATTCCTAAAGTCATCACATTAACACTTTTCACAACAAAAAAAGAACCATTAGAAAAGACTGTCATGCTAGCTCAGTGTCAATCATCTAGGAGGGCGAAGAGGAATTGTGGGTAACTAGGACATAGGACACGTTTGCCTGGAACACGGGAGGAAATCTGCCCAGGTGAGGGACTCACACAGAGCGCCATGCTCCTTGTGTGTGCAGTCCCCGGAAGGGTCAGGCGCCCGTTGCCTGGGCTCCACAGCCAGGACCCTGCCAGGATGGCCCGAGAGCCCCCCGCCGCCTTCAAAGTATACCGAGGAAGCAGGCGTGGTGGGGCACCCTGCAGCCCTAGCGAATGAGGAGGCTGAGGCAGGAGGATGGCATGAGCTCGGGAGTGCAAGGCCAACCTCGGCAACAGTGAGACCCCATCTCTAAAAGCTAAAAACAAAATTTAGAGAGGAAGGAACCCCAGGCTGGGAAGAGAGGCAATGACCAAGTCGCTCCCTAGACCCGGGAGGAACTCAGAGAAAAAGACTCCACTCCAGGAAGTCACATCCTTGGACAAGTTTTTATTGTGTTTTGGTTGTCACATGGCCATGTTTTGCAGCATTTCACAGCATCACACTGGACTTCTGAATCGGATGGATGTATACACACAACCAGGTAGCACACGCCACACAGAATCCAATGGCTGACGGCTAAGAAGGAGTCTTTTAATTTATATACACTGCCTGGACGTCCTTTACAGCCAATTTCGGGAAAGATCTAAGTTCCAAAAAGTTACTCCAAATGTAAATGTTAAGTATGACCTCACAGTGACATTTGCTGCCGATAAGCAGTTCTCAATCATTTAATTTTTTGCATAAGGACAAGAGGAGGTCTTTAATAAATGCCTTGGTGACTTCAGCGGCCATCGGAGCGGACCAACTGCTGCTCTCCATCTGAGCTAGTGCCCTTCTGGTCTTAAAAGCACTGGCACCAAGTCACGGGCATGCTGCCATGCCCATGAGGGTCGGAGGTGGCCTCACAAAGGGGACGGGACACCAGCACAGTGTCCCCGCCTGCATGCACTGACTGCCTATCACTGGCCAAAAGCAGAAAGAGAAGACCATGATGACTATGCTATCATACATGTGGCCCAGAAGCCCAGCCGGCGACTTGTAAGTGCCCTGTTGGTTGCACAGACACACCTGAAAGGGTTTTCATCGCCTGCATCACCACGGGACACTAAGAGAGAGCAGGTTTCCCGATCTGGGCACTACTGTCATCCTGGGCTGGAGCCCTCTTTGTGGGCAACTCTGCTGGGCCCTGCAGGATCCAGGCCTCCGCCCACCGGCGGCCAGCAACACCCCTCTTGCGGGGACAGCCCGAAGTGTCTCCAGACATGGCCAGCATCTCCTGGGGGCAAAATCACTCCTGGCTGAGAACCACCGACTGAAGGGAGCTGTGCACATCCCAGATCACGCTTGTTGGGCCGAGGACTTCCAGACACTCCCTCTCTGGAGGGGCGATGTCTCTGGCAAGAGCGACCTGCACCCTGCAGCCAGGAACTCTCCGCGGAGTGCGGTGCCGCCTTGGGAGACTTTGGGGACCGAGTCCTGGGACCCGGCCGCGGCTTTCCACGCCGCTCTAACGAGGCCTGACACCAGGAACAGCCTGTCCTCGGCACTGACTCACACCTGGTCGGCGGCCTGTTTTTAGGACACGCTTTGCCACCGGCCACGGAAGGCCAACACCCCAAAAGCCTTCCAGGGAGGCGACGCGTCTCCGTCCACAAACGGTCCCGGCGGCTCCGGTGGGGTCCGGGCGCCCCACCGCCTCTCTACTCCCCACATTTCTAGACGACGAGGTGAAGGGCTTTCCAAGAAGGGAGGGAAAGGCCATCGTCCTCCGTCCCGGGGGCTTGTGCGGACTGGGTCGCTCCGGAACCCCGAGGCTGCTCATGGACGGGGCCCTGGGCCCTCAGCGCCCAGACCCCAGTCTGGGATTTCCCGCCCCCGTAAACAAACGCAGGGGGCCTCCTCCAGGACCGGGCCCACTAACAAAGGCGGGAGCCCGGCGGGGCGATCAGCTCCCTCATCCAGGGGCCGACTCAGCTCTCAGCAGACGCCCGAGCGCGCCTGGCTGCCCAGCCCCCCAACAAAGACCGGGCGGGCCGGAGGGGGAGGGGCGTGCCTGAGCCGCCCCCCGCCCCCCGGCCGCCCTCC
>NW_007070818.1:53672-57580 GCF_000164805.1 Carlito syrichta | reverse complement strand
TCACAGACGCGGCTGGCTTCCGTTCAGCAAGGGCGTGCCTGAAGGACACCCGCCTGGGACGCGAGTCTGTGGCCTCCTGGAAAAGCCAGAACTCCCTGAGAGGGCCAGTGGCTCCCAGGGCTGCGGGAGGAGCGGGTCGCAGGCCCTTCGGGGCGGACGTTGCTCTGCCGGACGCTGCAGCGACGCATGCAGGTCATGCCACGTTGGCCCAGACCGCAGAAGGTGCCCCGCCAGCGCAGACCCCCGTGTCAGTGCGCGCCGTGGGCGACACCGATGTGTCAGTGCCGGGTCGCGGTCCGCAACAAGCGTACCGCTGGCAGGGCGACCCCGGGGGTGGCCGTGCCTGTGTAGGGCCCTGGCGTGTCTGGGAAATCTCTGCACCTTCTGCTCAGTTTGGCTGTGCTCCTGCAACTGCTTAAAAAACCCAGGGGCCGGGCGCAGTGGCTCCTACCGGTAATCTCAGTGATTGGGGAGGCCAAGGTGGGAGGATCGCTTGAGGCCACGAGTTCAAGACCAGCTTGAGCAACATAGGGAAACCTTGTTGCGACAAAAAAAAAATTTAGAAATTAGCCAGGCGTGTGGCATACGCCAGTAGTTCCAGCCACTCAGAAGCCTGAAGCCAGAGGATCGCTTGAGTCCAGGCACTCAAGGCTGCAGTGAGCCATGACCATGCCATGCCGTTGCACTCCAGCCTGGGAGACAGAGGGAGACCCTGTCTTCCTAAAAGTAAAATATAATAACAACACACTGTTGTTTGGAGAAACTTGCCTGGGCTCCATGTGTGCGTGCCCTGGGTCTGGATGTGCGCCTCAGTTCTTGCTGAGAGTTGCAGGTAGCTTTCAGTTCCCTACTCTGGGTGGCGGGTCCAAATTGCCTGCCTTCAGCAGAGCGGATCCCACGACCTGTGCTTCCTGAGAGAGCAGCTGTGAGAAACCGCAGAAGGCGGCCATAGTGACGGCCTGAATGTCTGGCTCTCCCCAAAGCCGTCTGTTGAAGTTCAAAGCCTCAAGGTGATGGCGTTAGGAGGAGGCCCTTGGGGGGTGACAAGGCCATGAGGGGGAGCCGTCGTGATGGGATCAGTGCCCTCCTAGAGAGTCCTGGGGTAGGCCCCTGCCCCTTCCGCCAAGGGAAGACAGCATCTGCGAACCAGAATTAGACTCTCACTAGCCAGACACCCCGTCTGCCGGCGCCTTGATCTTGGGTTCCAGCCTCCGGAGCCGTGAGAGCTGAGTGTCTGGGGTTAATAAGCCACCCAGTCCATGGTATACTGTCATGGTGACCCATGCTCACAACAACCAACAGGGACCCTCCCCGCGTGCTGGGATCTCAGATGCACGGCCCGCGCCCTCGCACCAAGCCATAGGCCGAGGCGGGATCTGAGAAAGTCCCCGCCGCAAGTGCACACTGGACTCCGTTTCCGGGATGCCCCTTCTGGGCGCACCTCTTTCCTTCTTGTGATCCTGTGTTGGAATCCAGAGCAGAGTGGAAAGGCTTTGGACTTGGGTTGGAAAGCCTGGAGCTCAGTCCCAACCGATCTTGTGCTGTGTGAGGCTGACCCATCAACCTCCCCTCTCTGCTGCTCAGTCTGCTGCACCTAGCGTGAAGCAGGGTTAGCAGCATCAGGGGCCACCGAAGTTAATCCCTGCAGTGAACGTTTCAGGCTCGGTGGCACCCTGTGTGTTTCCTCACAGGAGCCACTCTTGCTCGTGGAGTGTCCGTGGCACCAACTCAGGGACTGTGGATTGAGTACCTGTGGCACCTCCACAGGGACTGTGCACCAAACACCCTCAGCATCCATCCAGGGCTGGGTGCCGAGTATCCATGGCATCTACCTGGGGCTGGGTGCCGAGTATCCATTGGAGGTATTCAGGGACTGGGTACTGAGTATCCTTGATATCTATTCAGGTGCTGTGTTGTGAGTATCTGTGGCATCTTCTCAAGGGCTGTGGACCAAGTATCTGTGGCACCTCTTCAGGGGTTGTGAACCGAGTATCCATGCAATCTCTGCAGGTGCTGTGGACCAAGTATCCATGGTGTCTGTTCAGGGACTGTTGTGAGTATCCGTGGCCTCTTCTTAGGGGCCGTGGACCAAGTATCCATGGCATCTACTTGGGGGTTGTGTGCTGAGTATCTGTGGCATCCATCCAGGGCCTGTGTACCGAGGATCCATGGCATCTGCTCAGGAGCTGGCTACCAAGTATCCATGGCATCTATCCAGGGGTTGTGTCCTGAGCACCCATGGAATCTCTCCAGGAGTGTGTACCAAGCCCCCGTGGCAAATATCCAGTGACTATACACCTAGTACCCACGGCATCTACCCAGGAGCTGTGTACTGACTTCCCCTGGCATCTACTGAGGACTGTGTACCTAGTGCCCTTGGCTCTATCCAGGGGCTGTGCACTGACCATCCGTGGCCTTTATTCTGGGCTGTGTGCTGACTGTCCGTGGCACGCACGTGCGGGCTGGGGACTGACCACCCGTGGCCTTTGCTCAGGCTGCGTGCCTGAGCAACGCCTCCCCCACAGCAGCCACTCAGGGCCTGGGCCTCCGTGAGAAGAAGGGCTGAGCGGCGGGTGCGCACGGGTCCCCTCCTGAGCGTCTCCGCCACCTGCAGGGAGGACATGCCTCTTGCCCCTTCCATCCTGCATCTGCTTCTGCCCGCAGACCCTCGGTCCTGGGCTCACTCCACAGCAGACTGCCTTCCCTTCCCACCCAGGGGGGCTCCGGAGAGCGCTGTCAGAGGGCGTTTCTCCTCCCCTGCTCGGGCACCTGGGCGGCTTTGTGGGCCTGTGGGCTGGAGACCACGGAGGCCTCTCGGACATTTCCTAGCTTCTCCCTCTCGTGGGGATTCAGGGCTGCCCCTCCCCCAGCAGTGTTCCCTGGTTATCCTGAGTGCCGAGGGTGGGGTCTTGTGTGAGCTGGCCCGAGGCTTCGGGGCCCAGTAAATGGTACAGCCCTCCCCCGTCCAAATGTGGAACCCACTGAGGGGTAGGCACGGCGCCAGACTCACGGAGAGCAGAACAGCAGTCTTGTCATTTGTGTTTGGAGACGGGGCTGGCTCTGCTGCCCAGGCTGGCGTGCCGTGGTGCAGTTGTAGCTTGCTGCACCCTCGACCTCTTGGACTCGAGCCATCCTCCCGCTCAGCCTTCTGAGAAGCTGGGACTACAGGCGTACATCACCACGCCCAGCTACTTTATTTGTATTTTGTACAGATGGGGGGCTCACTATGTTGCCCAGGCTGGTCTTGAACTCCGGGCCTCAAGAATCTTCCCACCTTAGCCTCCCCAAATGCTGGGATCACAGGCTCCAGCCACCACGCCTTGCCCAAAATGATAATCTTGTGACCGACAGACACTAAGTTGGAGGGAGGACAGCCTTCCCTCCGCGCTGCGGTGGGCTGGCTGTCACGGCGCCCCAGCTGAGCTCGCCTGCCTGGGCTGAGCCGGAACACGGCAGGCTTCCCTCAGCACGGGACCCACGCCGTGTGGTTGGGCACAAGCTGACCCTGCAAGAGGAGGGGGAGGGAGCTGACCGAGCCCATGGTCTTCTCCTGACCCTGCCATACAGAGGGCGTCTGTCCTGTCCTCCTAGAAATCTCCCGACAGACGCGGGAAGTGAGGGTGCCCTGAAGTTTCCAGGACCACGTGCTCGTGACTGTTTCTTCCTGGCTTCCTGGTCCGGGGTCTCCTCATGACCACAGGACCTCCAGGCTTCATGGCAGGGACAGCACTGCTCTGCCTCTCTGTAAGGCCCAAGGGAAGGCGTGCCCGGCTCGGAATCGCCTGACGTCTTGCGGAGGCAGCTTTGGGTGCTTTTGCACCAGAAGGTCCCTGGCTGCCCACTCCCAGACAGAGCCCGTCAGCCCACGTGCGAGGACCTGGGGCCTGTGACCTGGAGCCCCCGCCGGC
>NW_007070818.1:45220-53529 GCF_000164805.1 Carlito syrichta | reverse complement strand
GCCCCCGCCGGCCCGCAGCCCTGCCCCCCCCCCCACCCGGGCCCCAGCCGCAGCCTTCCCTGGCTGCTCTCGAGTGACTCTTCTCACGCAAGCTCCATGACTTCAAAGGGTGGCCACCTGCCTCCGGTGCCTCGGCTCTTCTGCCCCCGAGGTGTCGGTCGTGAGCTCCTGCCAGCCGGTGCCCACCCTGCTGCCGCCGTCTGCCCTTCCCGGTGTTTCTTGGGCCGCCCGGAACAAAAGACAGCAGCTTCTCCGGGTACCTATTCTCCCCTTCCAGGCTCAGACAGCAGGTGGGATGCTCGCCTTTCGTGGTCTGCACATGTGACCCGACGGCAGCTGCGGCACGGGAGCTCAGGCATCGTGGGAGGGAAAGGCCCAGGCCCTCGGCACCTCTCGGGACGCATCACGTGTGTATCACGCGGGGCGTGGCTGTGACCCATGGCTGGTCAGGGCAGGTCTTCACCCACCTTCATCTCAGAAGTGACGGCAGTCCCCATGGGTCGGGAGCTGCGACGCCATCTTCCCACCTGACCGCAGGCCACCGCACCCGGCCTCCACCTCTTCATGCAGTGGGGAGGAGGGTGACCAAGCACTGAGGCGGCGGGTCCTGGAGGTGGGGCGCGTGGGAGGCACACGAGGCTTGTTTGCGACGTCGCGAGGAGGGGGCTCCTCTGGAACAAGGAAGAAAATGCAGCCGAAAACCCAGACCAGAGCGGCACGGTCTCCTCTGCCCTTCACCGAAAGCGGAGAGCCCAGGAGTAAAATCTCCCACTGCAGAGGCCGGGCGGCCTCCACCACAGCCTCCAGCCTCGCCAGAGCATGCGGGTGGGTCTGGGCCAGGCCAGACTAACCGTGTGAGCCACTGCGCCCCAGGAATCTGGATGTCATGAGACTTCACACATCACAGAAGCCTCCTCCTCTTCCCTTGGTGTGTTCCTCCCACCTGAAATGCAGATTCTGGTGACGCACAGAAGCCAAGAGGGCCAAGCGGCCAGGGTCCCTCTCGGATGGTGGCTGTGTGAAAGGCTGCGCACAGCAGGACGTCCTCCGGCCCTCACAGGGAGGGCTCCCATCACACGTGGCAGCAGGGACAGGCGTCCGGGGCGTGACGCAGAGCGAGACGAGCCAGACACAAAAAGACAAGGCTCGCACAGATCCACGCATGTGGGCGTCCAGGCCGGCTGTGGGAGCCCAGGACAGCGCCAGGGCCGCCCGGGGCTGGGGGTGGGGCACAGGAGTCTCTGTCGAGCAAGCGGGGTCACGTTTCAGTCCTCCCCGATGGAGAGCTCTGGGAGGCTCCGCAGCAGTGTGAGAGGCCAAACACTGGTGGACTGGACAGTGCCTTTAAGCATGGCCCACGGGGGTGTTTTTTAACAACCACAATAAAAAATAAAAGAAACAGCAAATTCGTCTCCATTCAAAACTCACGCGGAGACAGGTCGTGGGCCCCGTGGGCGGCAGTGTGCCAGCCTGGGCCTGTGGGTGGTGCGTCCGAGGGCGTCAACACGGGTGCAAAACTGTCCCCAAAACGCCTCTCCCAAGGGGCACAGGCCCAGCAGGGGCGGCCACACGTCCAGGCGGTTCTTTTAAACATTCCTTTCCATAGGCGTCAAAGCGTTTTAAGAATATTCGCATGTGTGACACATGTTGTTTTCATGTAAGATTGGCGTTCCCTGTACAGGTCAGTAGAAACAGACGCTTAGTTTTTTTCTTTTTCCTTTTCTTTTTTTTTTTGAGTTGGGATCTCACTGTGTTGCCCAGGCTGGAGTGCAGTGGCACGCTCACGGCCACCACAGCCCTGACCTCCTGGACCCAGGCAGCCCTCCCGCCTCAGCCTCCTGAGTAGCCGGGACTGCGGGTGTGTCCCAGTGTCCCTGCTCCAGCCCGCAGCCCCAGTCAGACCTGCTCCGGGAGGCCGAGGCCTCTGTTTCCTTCAATCTGTCCAGTTTCACTTTTGGAGCGGAAACGTGCCCCCCACGGCCCACAAGACGTGGGACCAAGCAGCCACTATGCTAGGCCTGGGGAGTTGGCCGGACTCCCACGGAGGGAGACACCAGAAGGCACCCTGCCCCCGGACCCGGAGGCCAACAGGCAGAGAGGCACCAGGTCGGCCACCTCGGAGGGACGTTCGGCCACTGTCTTGGAAGGGTCTGAGGCGGGAGCGATTCCGCTTATCACCCATTCATTCGTTCATTGGTGCAGCACCCGAGGAAGACATGCCCTGACTTCAAGGGACTCCTTAGCTGTAACTCCAGCTCTAAAATGCCATGATTCAAAACCGATGACACAGAAAAAACCCTATGCCCTCGGGATGGTGGCCCACCAGATGGCCATGGCTCCGGGGCGATGGGGTGTCCAGCGGCCCTTGGACCTCGGCGAGTCCCCTTGTCCCATCCAGCCTCCACTTCCCTGTCCCCGGGTATCCTAAGGCCAACCTAGGTGGGCCAGGGCGGGAGCCAAAGCGTGGGGGCAGCCCCACGCGGGGCCCTGAGGAGGCCAGCTGGACGCCGCCCGGGCGCGCCACCTCGGCCCTGCTTCCATCCCAGCGGCCCGCGGAACTTGCTGAACTCGGGGGTGGCCATGTCACCTGGCACCCACTCGCTGGCCCAGTGCCTGCCCTGTGCCTTGAGTAAGCAGGCCTGTCCCCATGGGGTCCCTCCTCCCTGGGACAGCCCTTAAGGCTCCTCAGCCAGGGTGCAGCTCAGCACGGCCCTCAGGCCTCTCCTCCCTGTCCCCACCCAGCATCCACCCGATGTCCTGCCCCGTGTCCCTCACGCCAGCTGCTGACGCCTCGTGGGCCCTGTGCGTCCTCCGCCCTGACCCCTCAGCAGTGTGAGCCCCACTGGGAGACTCCCCATCTCCCCCGCCAGGTCTCTCTTCCCCTCTTCCCTCCTACCTAGAAGATTCTCTGTCTCTCCTCACTGTCCCCAAGCCCGGGCCACCTCCTGGCTATCACAGGTGCTTGCCAACGTTCCTGGACGTACTGTCACCCCTATCATGGGTTTCTTGAAAAGTTCCCAGGGGAAGTCTGAGCCTCCAGCCTGGTGTTAGCCCGGGATGGGAAGCAGGGAGGGGCAGAGGGGAGTCGGGAGGAGGGTGGAGGGCGGCCCTGCAGGGAGAATTTCAGTGCCAGAGGCACAGCTCCGACTAGGGGCTGAGGTCAGCACTCTAGGCCTCATCTTGCCACAAGCTGCCTGTCCCTCACCTTCCCGGGCCGTGGGTTCCTCACTCATAAAACAGAAGGAGAAGAAAGCCTGGACTCACTTGGCCTTAAAGGGTCCCTGGGCTCCGAAATCCTGTGCCCGAGACAGGGCTGCCTCTGGGGAGCCCAGAGCACGCACGTGAGGTGCCAAGGGCGGCTTCGAAGGAGCTGGGGGCCAGCCCCTCTCCTGGCGCTCAGACCTCCGGCACCCATGCCCTCAGCCAGCCTGTCCCCCGGACACGCCCCCCACGGCCTCCCTCCTCTCAGCCAGCCCGTCCCGCTCTACCACTCCCTGCGCGTCCCTGTCCCCTCAGCCAGCCCGACCCCAGGACACTGCTGCCCGTGCGCGTGGCAGCCACTCAGAGGCCACGACTGGCTGACTGAGCTGACGAGTGAGTGAGCGTCTCCTGGAACCTGCAGAGCTGGGAACTGGCGACTCCGCAGGAGGACGACGGCCCCCAGGCCACGCCTTGTCTTGCTCCAGCACTGCCAGCCACGTTTTAGGAGGTGGGGAGGTGGCCGAGCACTAAGCTCTGAGAGTCCACACAGAGCCGTGTGGCCAGCAGAGAGAAGGCCTTCGGGGTGCAGGTAGGGAGGAGGGGACAGGAGAGTCACTTGAGCGTTGCCCCAGTTTTCTGCAGCAGACCCTAACCCCCACCAAGAAGGTCTTGCTACTCTGAAGCCTGACTCCTTAAGAGTAGTGAGAGTGGCATCTGAACTGCCAGCTACAGAAGGGGCTGCACCTGCTAGCGACTCCCACATGACAAACACCCCTTGATACCACTTGCTGACAACTCCTTGGCCGGCATGTGGCTGGGCTCAGCAGAGCGGTTCTTCTGTTGGTGTTAGGGGATGGCTTATGTGGCTGTGGCCAGGGTGACTCTGTGGGGTTGGACGCTGCAAGCCAGCCTTGCTCCTAGGGCTGCCGGGTGGCGCTGCCTGTTGGCTGAACCGCTCTCCGTGTGATCTCTCATCCTCAAGGAGGCCACTTAGGCTCGTTCACCTGGCCACAGCCATGTTCCCAGTGAAAGCTGACCTCCTGAGGTCAGCTCTCAATACCTAATAAGACCTCATGGTGATGTCACTTGTACTGCCACCTGTGGATCATGGTGATGTCACTTGTACTGCCACCTGTGGATCCCCACATTCAAGGGGAGGGGAGCAGAGTCTACCTTGAGAGGAGCAATGTCACCTAGGAGAAAAAGCAAGACTATGGAGCAAAGGGGTTAATATGTGGGGTGGGGAGAAACTGTGGTCGTCTTGCAGACTCTCTGCTGCCCAGGCCTTGGGGCTCCTGCAGGCCTCTCGTTCTTCGGATGAGGAGGCTGAGTCACATGGAGCCAAGTGCTCTGGTCAAGGCCTGGAGCATTCACGGCAGGTCCAGACAGAAGCCCCAGTCCCCTGTCCTTCAGCTCACCTTCCAGGACGCTTCCCACTTGCAGCCTCCTTCTTTTCCATCCAAGCCTAATGGTAGCCAGTCTCTCGAGCCCCCGTGTCTCAGGCTTCTCTGATGAGCCAGCTGACACCGTCACCAGCTGATGAGGGCACCAGAACTCTGTCTGCAAGGCTGCGGCAGCTGCCCAGGTTCTGCGTCTTCTGAAGAGGAAAAGAGACCCTGGCCCACCTTCTGGGCCCTCACGGTCTGCTCAGCCCGCCACAGCTGGCCTACACAGGTGACTCTCACTGCTCTGGGCTCTGGGACAGCATTCCATAAAGCAGTACGCTGTACATGGAAAAAAAATCACTCAAAGTCGATCATCGTCAGAGAATGCAAATCAAACCATAATGAGATGTTATCTTGCCTCAGTTAGACCGGCTTTCACCACAGAGACAAAAGGTGACAGATGCTGGTGAGGCCATGGCGAGGGGACTCTCGAACGCTGCTGGTGAGAATGTGAGTGAGCACGACCTCGGAGAGCAGTAGGGGCTCCTCAGACAACACACACAGAGCGAGCGTGTGGTGCAGCAATCCCACAGCCGGGTAGGTGTCCAAAAGAAAGAAGACGGATGTATTGAAAAGGTAACTGCACCCCACGTTCACGGTGGCATGTCCACAGTAGCCAAGACTACTGGAAACAGCCCAAGTGTCCATCAGTGATGAGCAGGTGAAGCAGATGTAACGTGGACACACAGGGGAACACAACTCACCCACAAAGGAGGAAGATGTTCCCACCATCGGCAGCAACAGGGAGGGAGCCAGAGGGTGTTACCTTACGTGAACCAGGTCAGGCATGGAAAGACAAATGTTGCAACCCCTCACTCCACATGTGGGAGTGAAAAGGGGTCTTATGGAGGTGGAGAGTGGAGGAGGGGGTTGCCAGAGGCCGGGAAGGGGGTGGCACATGGGGAGAGGTTGATTGATGTGTACAGGTACACACAGCTTGATGGAAGAAATGGGACCTAGTGTCAGAGATGTAGGTAGGGCAGCCATCATTTACAACACTCGATTACATGTTTTAAAACAGCGAGAGGAGAATAACTCAAATGGGTTTAACCTGAAGACAAATCCGCATCATAACGGACGCCCAGCTGCACCAACTCGAGCATTCCAAGTTATAGGACAGCATCACATCAAGCGATCACCTATGCCCCAAGATGAGGTACTTGTGCTCTGCGTCGGCAAACAAACAGTGCCTTGCAGGGGTGGCTGTGAAGACAATATGTCCTAGCAGATCCTGGAGGGTTCTGTTAGCAAACGTGTTAGACCCAAGGCCACGATCAAGAAGTTCACCAGAACAGCTTCCAAAGGGGAGGCTTGGGGAGTCGGTAACCATCGCACCTACTGAGCAAACTCCGCCAGGCTCTGAGCTAGGCATTGACACGTATGAGCCCACCGAATCCTCATAGCAGCCACGTGACGTGGACATGGCTGCTGTCACCATTCCTAAAGCAGGTCTCTCCACCCTCACCTTTGTGCTCAGCAGCCAGTCAGGTCTTTCTTGCAATTTGTTTTTTAGACATGCTATGTTTCTTTTTTTTTTTTTTTTTTTAGTGAGAAAGCAGGATTTATTGAGAGGACAGAGAAGCTCCCACAATGGGAGGGGAGCTGAAGGGGTTGCCCCTTTTCACAACTTTTAACTTTTTCAACTCCGTGTAATTTGAAAGTGCATATTTATTCCTTTGTATACTAGGTGACAAGATCTGGCCTAGGTGTGGGGACGTGTCCCCACAAGCCACCCTGTCGGGTGGGTCACAGGCACTGAGGCAGCAGCAGGACGGGCTGAGGGCTGGGAAAGGGGAGCCCCCGAAGGTGCCAGTGTCTGGGATCCTGGAGTCAAAACTCTCCTGATTCTGTCCTGTTCCCGGATGATGTTTTGTGGGTTCCGTTCCTGCCATGAGCCCTCAGGACCCTGGCGTTCACCCAGGGGCTGTCCTCATACCTCTGTCGCCCCGCTCTGCTGCTGGTGACAATCTCGGCCGGCCCCGTCAGGCAAGCTGGCTCGCCCAGGGTGTGGGTCCCGTCTTCCTCCCTTCCGTCCTGCGGTCCACATGGCCCTCCTGGAGCGCTCTGGAGCCCAGGGCTCCCACAGCATGGAGGGGCCCACACCCACTCCTGTCCCCGTCCCAGGTCCCTGCAGGACATCCTCACCCACATGTGGGCGGGGCCTGGCTCTCAGCCCCCAGGGTGTTCTCCGTCGGCTTCCAGGGCATGAGGCTGTCAGCCTGCAGAAGTCCTGTCGGCCTCACCACGCGGTCCTCGGCCAGGACCCCCCAGTACGGCGGATCCAGGGCTCGGCTCCCTGGTCCCTCTGCCCGCTTGGCCGCCCCTGCACAGTCCACTGCTCCTCAGAGAGGCCTGAGTCCCTGTCGCCACGTGACCTGTCCCTAGACTCTCCCCCATCAGGCCGAGTCCCTGTCACTCCCATCCATGTGCTCCGTCCCTGGACTCTCTCCCAGGCAGGCCCCATCCACGTGCCCGTCCACAGACTCTCTATGGGACTGGGGTGAGTCCCTGTCACCTCCTAGCCATGTGCTCTATCGTAGACTGTCCCCCAAGCAGACCTGCATGCCTGCCTATGCCCCCGCCCTCTGCCCTGTTCCCCAGCAAGCACCAAGGCCGTTGTTTCCCGCCCCGTGGGACGGCAGTGGCCCTCCGAACCTTCTCTTCCCGCAGGAGCCGTGCGTGGGAGTAAGCGCGTCGCCCTGGCTTTCCTCAGGGTTGGCTTTCCTCAGGGTTGTCTCGGGGGTGGGGCACATTTTATGGGCAACCCCCCAGGTTGCCTCTTATCCACCCACACCCCCAGGGTCCTCACGCCCAGTGCACGTCTGTGGTCCAGACTCCTGCCGTCACCAGCCGCTGTTGGTGAGAGGCCACTCTTCGGTCTCTGGCTCACCTGTTCTCTCACATGTGTGTCAACTGCCCACCAAGCTCCTTCCCAGCCCAGGGCCCCGTTCCAGGCCAAGCCGTGCCCTGGAGGAATTCCGATGTACGGAATGAGGGGCACAGACAACCCACAAGGAGACCGACGTCAAGAGACGCCAAGTAGACCAGGAGAATGACAGGTGTCTGCGGGGCGACGAGAGCCAGCGGCTGGAGACGCCCTCAGACGCCGTCCCGGGGTCGGCTCCCCCGAGGAGGCCGCAGGGGGCTGAGACCCGAGTGACGGGGAGAACCAGAAGGTCCCGAAGAAACTCCAGGGAAACACGGGCACATCCGAGATGCCAGAGGGGCATGACACACGTTTTGTGGACCGAGCAAGTGGCACGCGATGACACAGCAAGGGCAGCAGGCCAGCCATGGGGCCTCGCAGGCGTGGGAGGACTTTTGGTTTTATTAAAAGCAAAATGCACAGGAGGCCAAGGTGGGAGGCCAGGAGTTGGAGGCCAGCCCGGGCAACATGGCAAAAACCTGTCTCTGCAAAAACATGTAAAATTAGCCGGGTGCAATGGCGTGTGCCTGTCATCCCAGCTACTCGGGAGGCCGAGATGGGAGCAGGCCCTGGGCCCCGGAGGTCGAGGCTGCAGTGAGCTGTGATTGTGCTCTCCAGCCTGGGTGGCAGAGGGAGACCCTGTTTCAAAACAAACAGACAAGCTGGGCTCAGTGGCTCAGCCTGTCATCCCGCGCCTTTGGGAGGCTGAGGTGAGTGGATTGCCTGAGCCCGCGGGT
>NW_007070818.1:34056-44932 GCF_000164805.1 Carlito syrichta | reverse complement strand
GGCTGCAGAGTGGGAGGAAGGGGCCCGCTGCCGTCCCTCGGGGCTGGGTTCTGCTCCTGCCGCCGTTCTGAGGGTCCAGCCAGCCACGTGTGCCCGGCGTCCAGGAGTCCGGAGCCATACCAGAGTTGGCTGGGGGCCGCTGTCCCCTCACCCGTCTCCTCAGTCCCTTTCCTGCTGGCTTGGCCCCACGAAGAGGGCCGGGCTTCGGGGCAGCCCCGCAGAGGCTGGGAGGACTGGCCGGGCACGGGGAGGCCAAAAGCCCAGCGGGCTGCGGGTTTTGGTCAGTGCTGTTACCCGCACCTCAGCCATGGTGCCGCGTTTCCCGGGCCTTCCGCCTCTCTCTTCGCTAACTCTCAGACGGTCTCTGAAAGCGAAAACACGCTTTTATTGCTGTTTTCCACTGAAAATAGAGGTGTGTTTTAAATCAGTTCAACTGGGTTGAGGCTGTGGGCGGTGGCTCCCGCCTGGTATCTCGTCTACTCAGGAGGCTTTGGCTGGAAGATCACTTGAGGCCAGGAGTTCAAGGCCAACCTGGGCAGCATAGCAAGACCCCATCTCCACACAAATTTTTTAAAATTATAAACTGAGATGAGGGATCTAGAAAACACTTTGGAGGAGCTGGGGGTGCCCGGTGTACTTGGCCCCGGCCCATCTCGTCACCTGTGACCCCTCCCTGGCCCTTCTGCCCACCCCAGCCCAGGTGCCTTTCCCCCTCCCCAGGGCTCCAGTCCGCTCTCCCAGCCCTGTGTTCTCCCTGCCCACGCACCCCTGTGCAAGTGTCAGGTCTGACATCATTCCTTCTGGAAGCTGTCCCCGAGGGCTGCCTGCGTCTAGGTGACGTGCCCTGTTGAATGCCCAGCTCAGGTCGTTTTCTTCTGAGGACTCGCAGCAGTTATAGCGAATATCCACCCAGACCCATCTGGGGTGGGGGTCGGGGGGTGGCACGTGGCCCCTCAGGTGGCTTAACAGTTGTGTATCTGGTGCGTGTTTATGACTGGTCTCAACTGTGCCCACTCCAGCCTATTGCGGGGGGCAAAGAAACTGCAACTCGCCAGTGAAATGTGACAGCCTTTTCTGCTTTAAAGCAATCTATGTCCCCAAATAAAACTTGCTTCAGAACTGAAGCCTCCTCCCCTCCCAAACCTCCCTGCCTGTCCTCAAATCAGGGTCCGGCTGCAGGTAGGGGGCCATGGGCCCTCGGGCGTCTGGCAGGAGCCCAGGCAAGTCCCCTCCGTAGCTGGGCGTTAGTCTGCGGTTCCCGGCCCACGGCATGTCCAGCCCTGCCTTGCTGGTCCGAGAACCCAGGACCAACTGGGCCATCTACATCCGTGCCTGGGATAGGGTGGCGGCGGGCAGGGGGGCAACTCCACCCTCCAGGCCTGGTGCACTGGGCTTGGTGCATCACCCACATTCTCAGCTATCTGGGGAGGGTGTCTTGGGGAGTTTCTATGTCCCCTGGGGCCACACGCAGGCCGAGAGGGGACATCTTAGGCCTCTTCCTCAGAAACACGCCCACCACCTTGTCACCCTGCTGCCCGAGCTCATGGGCTGAGGGAGGACGTCCCCGAGTCCCCCTGGGAAGCAGAACTTGTCGCCTGGGCAGACCCTGATCCCACCCAGGCCTGAGGGGTGCAGGGGCTGGGCTGGAGGCAAAGACCCTTTCTCACGGCCCCTTGATACGCCCTTCCTCCTCCCCGCCCTGCTGGTGGGAAGGACCCTGTGACACAGTCTGTGTGCACATGGTCTCTGGTGCGAGGCCGGGGCTGGTGCCCCACCCAATCACACTGGCTGCCCCCAGCCTAAAGCCCATTGTCCTGTAGCCAGGATGGAGCGTGACCCTCCAAGCTGGGCGGCGACCTCTCTCTCTGAGCCCACCCCTGCCACGGGCAGGGGCTCCCAGGCCATCAGGAAGCAGAAAACGCCTCCTGGTGTCTTACTTCCCGCAGTGGAGCCTGGGCCTTTGCTGAGGTCTGTGTCTCTGGGCCCTGCAAACCTAGTGCCGCACGCACCCATGGGTGTTTTGTCCCGTGATGCAAGTGCATGTTTTAACTACAGCATAACCATGGCATGTCAGAATGGTCAGGAACCGTTTAGTTGGTTCCTTCATCTTGGGGAAGGAGCCTGAGGCCTCTGGGGGTCACACGGAGTCCCACGAACAATGGTGGGCGGGTCTCCACCCCAGATCTTTCTGCCTCCGGTTTCTGTTGCTGTTTTCCAGCTCACCGCTGGCTGCTTGTGTGGGATTTCGTCCGCAGTGTCTCCCGAGCCCAGGCCATGGCTTTCCCAGAAAACTAGGGGCCTCCAGGGTGGGTTTGCAGACAGGCCGTCCCCTCCCCATTCCCCCATCAGTGGGCGGTGTGTGGACATGTCATTTCAGCTGGGAAATAGCTTCGTGTGTCATGGCTACGAAATGTGTGCATTACCACTGTAAATGAACCTGGCCACAGCCTCTACACTGTGTCCTAGCACTCAGCACAGGCCATGTACTTGTTGAATGGATATTCGTGAAGAAAATATGAACATGTGTCATTGCACTACCAGAAGCAATAAAATTGTATATATAGAATACATACACATACATAGGTATACACCTGTGTGCGTGCGTGTATGTGTGTGTGTGTGTGTGTGTGTGTGTGTGTGTGTGTGTGTGTGTGTGTGTGTTGAGTCAAGGATTCTGTCTCCCAGGCTGGAGGGCAGTGGTATGATCACAGCTCACCACGGCCATGACCACCCAGGCACAAACCATTCTCCTGCCTCAACCTCAACCCGAGTAGCTGACTGCAGGTGTGCACCACTGTGCCCGGCTACATTCTGTATTTATTATTCTCTTACCAGGTTCCTCCAACGTCCACACCCCTGCGTGAGCTGCGGTGTCCGATCAGTTCAGTGCCAAGTTGTTTCCTGGCACTCTGAAATTCCCTTCCCAGAGTGTTGCTGCTAACGCTATTTTCAGATGAAGACTCATCCTCTGGTGGTCTTTGTTTTGGTCCAGGAATTGTTTTGGGGCGTGTATTACTATTTTGGATCAAAAACAAGCCGTGAATCAAACAACGCAAGAGCCTTTTTCTAAGCGGCTTGTCAGTCGGCGTTGAAGACCGGCCCTGGGAGGAGCCCGAGATGCGCCCAGCAGAGGCATCGCGGGAAGAGGAGCAGGTCGCCCCAGGGACCGCTGGGAAGTGGCGGCTTGGCTGAAAGTGAGACTTCTAGCAGATGAGTTCTGACGACAGTCGTGCTGGTTTAGAGTGACCTCTCAGGCACTTCTGGACTTGCAAGGAAACCGTCTTCACAGGCCATCCCGTGTAGTCATGGCGTTGTCTGTGTCTATGCAGAGGCTTCCGGGCTCAGGTGCGCTGGGTCTGACGGCACCCAGGACGTCCCCATTGCGGCCACACGCTCCTCTCGGCCCTGCCTGGATCTGCCCGCCCTCGCTCTCCTCCTCGCTCAGCTCCTTCAATCTGATGTCACTGAGAATTCCTGGAGGAGGCGAGACCCCACAGACCTTAGACTCCTGATCTGTGTGTTCACAGGACAACGGTGATGGCCGTTCACCCCCGTGAAGGAAAAGAAAGGGCTGGGCGTTCGGCTCACACCTGTCGTCCCACAGCTTCGAGAGGCTGAGGCAGGGGAATAGCTTGAGGCCAGGAGCTCGAAACCAGCCTGGGCAACATGGCGAGGCTTTGTCTCTATAAAATAAAAAATCAAATATTAGCAGGATGTGGCGTCATGTACCTGTAATCCCAGCTACTCGGAGGGCCCAGATGGGAGGATCACCTGAGCTATGATAGTGTCACTGGACTCCAGCCTGGGCAACAGAGCTAGACTCCACCTCTCTTAAAAAAAGGAGCGGGGAGCTGAAAAGTTAGGATGGGCTCTGGGCTAGTTTATCACCCCCAGCTTTGACCCTAAATGCGTCACATCTCCAGAGCCTGGGAGAGGAGCCCAAGGGTCCACAGGGGCCAGGCAGGCTCCGTGCGGGAGCGGAGGGCTGGCTGTGAGGGACAACAGTGCAGCCTGCTGACCAATGGCCCACGGCCTCAGCCTTGGAGTTGGAAGGCGGGAGGAGAGGGCGGGGACTGCGGCAGGTCAAGGAGCCGTCCCCTGAGAAGAGGGCTCGGCGAGGGAGTGCGACTCATGGGAATTGGAGCCTCCACGTTTTCTCTCAGACAGCCCGACACGTGAGTCTTCATCTGACCTCTCTTGAGTTTTCAGTGTCGGCCAACCCCACACATACACGTCCCAGAGAGAAGGGGAGCGTCTCTGAACTGGATACACTGGATTCCCATCTCACACCTGCCATCTGTTAACTAGCTGTGCACTCTGGACGTGTCACTCAACCCCTCTGCGCCTTGGTGTCCTCGTCTGTGAGGTCGGGACGGTCATCACCGTGCGGCCCGTGTGGGCTCGACATGAAGGCTGAGTGAGCCCAGATGCGCACGGTGTGTGCACGTCCGACCTGGAGCTGGCGCCAGGGACCCACTGGCTTTTATTAGTTAACACCAGAAGCCGTGGTATCGACAAAATAAAACACAGGCTTGGCACTCTGGCCTGAGTCGGAAAGGAGAGCCCTTGCTCACCTTCGACGGCATGCGTGAAATCACACCCCATGTCTCTGCAGGCTCCCTGGCGAAGGCTACGGAGGTCAACACAGACCGCCGACCTCTCGTTTCCTGGTCCCACAGCCGGCCATCACAGGAGGGGCTTCCACTTCACCTGGGCAGGTTCACGGGAGTGGCCGCCAGGGGGGGTCACTGTGCTGAAACCCCTCCACGCGGGTCCATGGGCATGCCGTGCTGCCTCCAGCCCCCACTGCGACCTCCGCTGCAGCCCCATGGCCTGGCGTCTGTCCTGACAGGTGAGTGCCCGCGCCGTGCCAGTGGTGCCAAGCCCTTTGCCAGGGAGCCTCAGAGCCAGGTAAGGGGCAGATTCAACTGACCACAAAAGGTGCATTCTCCTAAAGGGCGTCCCTCTCTGACCCTTGTTTTCCTATCTGTAGAATGGATGTCGCGCCAGCAGGCACCTCCTGAGCCCTGTGGCGAGTGAGAGGAGCTGCGTGAAACAGGGTCACCATCCTGAAACACGGCAATTACCCTCCCCAGGGCTGCTCCTGACATCAGTTCCGGTGCTCGGCCACCAGGTGAGGGTCTGGTCACCCCCCGTTACCCAGTAAGACGGCCTTGGTTCAGACGGGCTCACCGGTCAAGGCCTGTAGAGCTGTAACGGCACACATTCAAACATTTCTAACCGCAAACAACGTTGTTAAAACTATTAAATGTTAACAATGACTAAAATTGTATTTATTACCGTAGAGGACAGAAACACATAAACGTATTGTAAGCCATTTGGACGAAATAAACGGGAAAACATACCCCACATTTTACCAGTCTGGAGTCTCAGCTTCTAAATAGCATATTTAAATAGGGCTATTTAAATCCCAGTGATTTGGGAGGCTGCAATAGGAGGATGGCTGGAACCCAGGAGTCTGAAGCTACAAGAAGTGAGAGAAAGAAATAGATTGGGTTAAGAGGGGAGTGTCCAGGGGCTCAAACACAGCCAGGCATGCTTCAGTCATCTGGCCGGGTCCTTGCCTCCGTGGCTGGGTCAGGCCCACCTTGGTTCCTGCGAGGTCCCCAGCCCCCGGCGGAGGCCCTGGCGTGGCAAGTGTGTACTAAGCCCTGAACGAATGCACGAGTGCCAAAGCAGTGAATGGCAGCCAGGAATCCTGAGAAAGCAGGCATGGCTCCTTGGAGCCCAGAGACCGGGCTGGGCGCTGGCAAGAGACACCCCCCGGGCTGGAGCCGGAGTCCAGGCCCAGGGACGGAGAGAAGAAGGGCAGGGCAGGGCCAGGACCCACGCAGCCTGGGAGACTGGTGTGTGGGATCGCAGGTGTGTGGAGGCCCGCCCTGAGCGGAGGCCGGGGGTGGCTGTCT
The DNA here is from genome assembly GCF_000164805.1 of Carlito syrichta. Lineage (NCBI taxonomy): Eukaryota > Metazoa > Chordata > Mammalia > Primates > Tarsiidae > Carlito > Carlito syrichta. Next base: position 39,005 of record NW_007070818.1, on the reverse strand, counting down.
GCCGGGCTTCCTTGGAGGCCTGCTCAGCATGCTTGAAGTGTGGCCGGCCATACCCCTGCTGGGGGGAGGGGACAGAGCTCAGAGCGCCCGGGCAGCGCCCCCCACCTACCATTCGCCATCCTAACGGCACCCAGAGTGTCACCTAATACTCAATCTTTGATTGTTTTTCACCTCTTTTTTTTTGCAAAGACAGGGTTGTGCCCTGTTACCCAGGCTGGGCTGCAGTGGTTCAATCAGATGATGGCAGCCTCCACCCCCTGGCTCAAAGGCTCCTCCCTCCTCAGCCTCCCAGTATGCTGGGACTAGTGTGTGCCACCGCGCCTGGCCTCAGCCTTCAGGTAGGAGTTGAGACCCTCCGGGCCCATGTAGGCAGGCTTCGAGAGGGCAGCAGGCCTGGAGGCTGGCGACTTGTTTTGCAACCACCGTGTCCAGCCTGTGAGCCTCCGGCCCGTGCTGGCCCAGCCGTGGGTTCTAGACATTGAATGACCATGAGACTCAGGGCAGCACCTGGCATGGTGGGAGGGCTCTCCAAGCGGGTCTGGGGGATGCCAGAGCCCCCGACAGGCTCAGGCCTGCGCCTTGCTGCTGGGTGCCCTGAGGCCACCCCAGCGGTCCTTCGAATGCACCAGGGCCTGGCATCTGCAGTGAGAGGATCCGTGCGCAGAGGGGGCGAGGCTGGAGGCCTCTCAGCACCATGTCCCAGGGCCTTCACGGAACTCACGTCCACCCCTGTCCAGGCAACTTCGGGGAAGGGCCATGGTGTGCTCACCATGCCTTGGTGGGGAGTTGGTCCCGGTGGAACATGGCGAAAAGGCAGTCCAGAGGGAGCCACTGAAGCGGAGCCGTCCCTCGGGGCTCTTCCTCGGACAGCATGAAGGACCCTTGGGCTGCAGAGCCCTGTCGCAGGCAGGGCGGCCATGACCCCACCCCAGCCGCGCCTGGAGTCTGTGGCTATCGCTGTTTGTCCCTGGCTGTCTACCCACGTCTGAGAAGGAGCCCTGTGAACATGGCTTCCGTGGCCGTCACCGGGGTGGGAGGCTGGTCCGTGGGAAGTGGAACGAAGACTTCGGGGACGTCTTCCTGTCACTCTGGTCACCCTCCTAGGCAGCCTCGGGCCCTGGGGAGCCGCTGTGCCGGGAGGCTCAGGGCAGGTGTGAGGGGAGCCCGGAGCCCCCTTGCCTTGGGGCCCTCGTCCTGCGGTTTAGCAATGGACTCTCCCCGTCGGACTGTGGCTTCGCAACCTAAACCCAGAGCCATGTGGCCCAGGGTAGCAGCAGGGTTCTCCGAACCGGGGTGGTCCCCAGCCCCACCGTGACCGGGGGTAGTGAGGACACAGCCCTCTGCACGTCCTGAGGGGCGAGTCCTTCCGGCCGTGTCCTCGCGCGTCCTGGGAAGCGGCGACCCTGCGTGGTCCCAGCACCCCAAAGGGAGCCTCCCGCCCCCCGGGCGCCCAGAGGAGACTGGTGGAAACAGCTGTCTCTGCCAGGACGTGGATCTGGGGAAGGCTGCTCTTGCCTCTGCGGCCACAGAAGGCACATCCTCTCACCAAGGAGCAGGGAAGTGGCATGGCCACGCCCGCGGCCCCAGGTAGAAGAGCCCAGATCAAAATCTGCAGCCAATGGTGGGGTGGGGGGGAGCCAGTCCCCGTGGGCCAAGCCTGTGGACGCCCTTTGCGCTGAACTCTCCTCTGTTTTCCTGCGGCAGCTTCCGGGCCCCCTTCCTGTCCCCACAAAGGCCAGCACAGCGCGGCGGGCCAGGCAGGCCCCGCCTCCTCCTTCCTGCCGGGATGTCCCTTCCTGGGGAGGGGCAGGGACGCCAGGTCCATGGGAAACACCATTGTGCGCCTTATCTCAGCCCCACCAGTCTGCACTTGGCGAGGCGACACTGGCTCTTTCCAGTGGAGATGGCCCCGTGGCGGTGACCCAGGCGCCCTGTCCTCAGTGGAGGTGGCCCAGTTGCCTGCTCCTTGGGAGGTGACCCTGGTGCTCATTCCCAGTGGAGGGGACCCTCATGGCTATTTGCAGTGGAGGTGGCCCTGTTAGTCGGGGAGGGGACCCTGGTGCTCGTTCCTTGAAAAGGCGACCCTGGTGCTTGTCGCGAGTGGAGGGGCCCCCATGCCGGTTCTCCGTGGAGGTGATGCCGGTGTTCATTCTGGTGGAGGTGGCCCCGGTCCGCGTTTCCCATGGAGGTGTCCCTGGTGCCTCAGTGTGGCCCCCGCTGTCCTCTCAGTTGCCAGGGTCGCAGCGGCTCCCAGCCCCGGTGTGTTCCGGGCTCTTATCGGCATTCATGGCCATGGCCGGGCAGGCGGGGCCTGCTTCTTCCTCCCCGTGCATTGTCTCCAGCCGCGCCCGCAGGAAGCGGAGCCTCCACCTGTCCCTCTGGGGAGCGCAGCCGATGCGACTGCATTTTTCAGATGTATCCGCTGCTGCCAGGAACTGGGGCGCGTCTGCTGACCCGAGAAGGACGCGTGTTCACGGGGACACGGAGCGCTTCAGCGCTGGACAGGAATCCACTGTCCACAGAGCTTTGGGTGGTGACGGCCGTCGACGCCGCAGAGTCGAGGGGTGCTTTGTCTTCTCTGCTTTCTGTGATGCACCTTTGGGGCTGGACCCTGACCGACTCCCGCAAGTGTGTGTGTATGTGTGTGTGTGTGTGTGTCGATGTGTGTGTGAGCGTGGTGCCTGTGTGTGAGCGTGGTGTGTGTGAACACGGTGTGTGCGTGTGTGTGTGTGGTCGATGGCATAGACACTCAGGGACTCAAGATCCTCCGCCCAGGGTCTCCTATAAACCCAAATGCCAGGCCCGGCAGGCTGGGTCTGTCCTCAAGAGCCGTGGCGCGTCTGAGGTTGACCTCCCGCTCTCCACCGCGCCCAGCTCAGCCAGCTCAGTCTGTGTGGACAAGAGCCGGGGTCCACCTCGATGCTTCATTTCATGGAAAGGCCTCCCCACAGGGCTCCGTGCTGGGGAGGATCTGCCATCCTGCCACCTGGAGACACACCTGCGCACAGGAGTTCTGGAATCCACAGCCTCCCCCAGACAGAAGGACTGCCTGTTCCTATCAGCATCTTATCTTGCGACCGGGTGTCAGTCTAGCACACTGGGAGGCCAAGGTGGGAGGATTGCTTGAGCCTGGGGGTTCAATACCAGCCTGGGCAACATAGCGAGACTTCATCTCTACAAAAATCAAAAGATTAGCTGGGTGTGGTGGTGCACACCTGTCAACCCAGCTCCTCTGGAGGCTGAGGCCGGAGGATCGCCTGAGCCCAGAGGATCGCCTGAGCCCAGGAGGTCAAGGCTGTGGCAAGCTGCGATCATGCCACTGCGCTCCAGACTGGGTGACATTTTGTCCTGGAGCCTGGACTTGGACCCTGGTAGCTCTAGCAGGAGTCATGAAACACCCATTTCTAGCCACCTCAAGAATACAAGAGGCAGAAAATCATTGGGTTCCTCCAGGGTGGAGTCCTGGCTCTCCCGGCAGCCCAGTGCCCCATCCAGGGCCAGCCTCAAGTGCAGATGCCTGGTTCCCCACCCTTGTCCGGACCCAGCTCCCCACACCTGCTGCGCCCAGGCAGCGTGGCCCTTCTCTGTGGGGCAAACATGGGAGGGAGGAGCGAGAAAGGCCTCTGGGTGCCTCTGCCCCGTGCCTCCTGGAGGCCTCGGCTGGGCTTGACGGGAGCCCTCCCCCCGGGTCCACCCAGGCACCTGCTGAGGGTCATGCAGGTGCCCGGGAGACCCACTCGGGGCCAGACTGTAGATCAGCCTCTCAGGAGCCAGGTCTGGGGGGAAAGCCACGGTGACGCCCCTGCCCTGAGGGAGCCCGGGACCCCAGTCAGTGTGTCCTCCTACTCCCTGGTCCTGCCCATGGCCAGGCCCCTCAGAAGTGGGTGGGTCCTCCTGTGCCGTCAGCCTCGGGGGAAGCTGTCCCGGCGGACCTCCTGACCCTAATCTCAAAAGCTGACTCCATTCGGGAAATGGAAAAGGCTCAACGGATGAAACGGGGGCAGAAACAGCACGGGAACACACACTCCCTCTAGTGCTGCGAGTTTCGGAGCTGGGAAGGCTGTGGGGGAGGGGAATGGGTGACTGGGGTGAGAGGCTGAGACGGGAGGACACTCTGGGGTGAGGAGCTGAGATGGGAGGGTGATCCAGGGGCGAGGAGTTGAGACAGGAGAGCACCCTGGGGAGGAGAGATTGAGATGGGAGGCCGAGCCAAGGGTGAGAGACGAAGATGGGAAGAGGCCCTGGACGTGAGAGGCTCGGACAGGCGGAGGCTTGGGGCAAGAGGCAGCGACAGAGGTGATCTGGGAGGAGAGGCTGAGATTAGAGGAGCTCCTGGGGCAGGAGGATAAGGAGAGAGGACGCCCTGGGGCGAGAGGCTGAGACAGGAGAAAGCTCCGGGCAAGAGCTGGCCAGGCACCCACGGAGCACCGTGGCCGCACATGTGGCCCTGGGTGCCCCCACATGGGGGCTGCAGTATGGCCTGTCCTCGGCACCCAGGGGCGTCCTCGGACGGCGGTGGCCCTTTTCTTACTGGCCGGCTGGCAGGAGTGGCACCGTCGGCCGCGGCTGGGGGACGTCCCCCCACGGTCAGCCCCGCACGTGCTCCCACGGCACCTGCACCCCTGGGAAGGAGGCGCCCCGGGCACCGGGCCAGGTGCATCGCGCAAGGGAAGCCCCTGCGTCTGCAGCTGGAGGCGGAGTGGAGCCCGCTGAGGGTGGTTTTGTTGAAAGAATGCGGCTGGGTTACTTGCACGTACCCCTGTGTGAACTTTGGACTGGGCCACATTCCAAACATTCTGGGATGGGCCACTTTCGTTTGTAGAGTAAATACTTAAGCTTCTATAGAATTGTTTAACTTGGCATACATCATCAGCTTAGGATGAAAAGGTTTATAGAATATGTCAGTCACAGATTACGTTATCCTTTGTTATGGGATTTTAAGATTATCT
>NW_007070818.1:23378-34036 GCF_000164805.1 Carlito syrichta | reverse complement strand
AGCCTCCTGGCGACCCCCGGCCTCCGGAGAAGCTGCCGGCTTCCGCGTCCCAGCACCCCAGCCCTGGGCCCTGCGTGGTGCTCCTCGCCCCGGACCTAGCCCCAGCCTCGACCCCGACCTGGGTCCTTGCCTGGGTTTCCAGGTTCTTGTGCCCGCAGAGCCCTGCCCTCCCCACTCCCAGGCCAGGGTGAGCTGCCTCCCTCTCTCGTTGCCCCGGGGTCGTCCTCGCCTGCCTTCTCTGGGCTGTGCAGGGAAGCCTCAAGCCACAGCCCCATCTTGCCCAGCACGGATGGGGCGTCCTCGGGCCACCCTGGAAGGACCAGCAGGGGAAGGTCTTGCCCAGGCTCGTGGTCTCAAGGACCTCTTTGGGCCAGTGGCCGGCCGGGATCTGCCTCATCCACGGAACCCCTTCTCGAATGTCTTTCCTGCCGCGTGACCGTGTGGCTAGGCTGGGACTGCCCGCCCTGCGCCTCCTCGCCCGGGCGGCGGGGGGCCACAGCCTGGAGCTGAGAAAGACCCGGGGCTGCGGCGACGGCCGAGGCCCGTGTGACGTGGCTTCACGCCCAGAAGGAGAACAGGGAAGCCGCCAGGCTCCTGGTCGTGGCTCCCTGGGCACCTCTGTCGGAAAGGACGTGGGCACCCAGGGCGGGCTGTGATGTGAACACACGGGGCGTGGCGTGTCATGGACACACAGGAAGGGGCGTGGTACGACACACAGGGCAGAGCATGACATGGACACATGGGGCGGGGCGTGATGTGGACACACAGGGAGGCGTGTGACAGGGACACACGGGCGGGGTGTGACACAGACACACAGGGTGGGGAGTGACTTGGACGTGCAGGGCGGGGCATGCCGTGGACACACGGGACAGGGCGTCGCCGCTGGCAGGGTTGCTCCCACGCGGTGGTCAGTTTCCGCGACGCCTCTGCCGCCCTCCTGTGCTTCGGAGGCTGAGCTTGGGCGGGGCTCTGCAGGCCCAGGCTGGGCCTCTGCCGGACTGAGCGCCTTGGGCTGACCTGCTCCGGCCTGCCAAGGGCTGGAGTGTTCAGGCCTCTGAGGCAGACGCGGCGACACGACCGGCAAGTCGACCTGGCTGACCAGACGCGTTTCTGACGGCAGAGCGGCTCAGCAGAGCACACGGACTGCCTGGGAGGACGGGCGTGTGTCCGCGGCCGCCCGGCAGGGACTGGCATCCTGATCTAAAGGGCTCAGAGAAACAGACGGGGAAAGCAGCCCGGCTAGAGTGGGCAAAGGCCGCCAGGGCCCCTGGACACCTGAAGCTTCTCCCCACGACTCCGCCTGAGTCCACACCTGAGGCCCCGGGACACTCGGCCCGTGAGCCGGGGCACTTCTAGGCGGTGCAAGCTCCACAGCACCCTCTGGCCTCTGTCCTGGCTATTTTGGGGTGTCCTGAGGCCTCCGTCCTGTCTGTCTTGGGGTGTCCTCTTGCCTCCTTCCTGTCTGTCTTGAGTTGTCCTCTGGCCTCTGTCCTGGCTGTCTTGGGGTGTCCTCTGGTCTCCAACCTGGCAGGCTTGGGGTGTCCTGTGGCCTGTGTCCTGGCTGTCTTGCAGTGTGCTCTGGCCTCCATCTGCTGACCTGGGGTGTCCTGAGGCCTCCGTCCTGACTGTCTTGGGGTGTCTTGAAACCTCCGTCCTCACAGTCTTGGGCTGTCCTCTGGCTTCCATCTTGGCAGTCTCAAGGTGTCCTGAGACCGTCATCCTGGCTGACACGGGGTGTCTTCGGCCCTCCATTCTGGCAGTCCTGTGGTGTCCTGAGGCCTCCAGTCTGGCTGTCTTGGGGTGTCCTCTCGTCTCCTCCCGGTCTGTCTTGGGTTGTCCGCTGGCCTCCATGCTGGCAGTCTTCGTGTGTCCTGTATCCTCCATCCCGTCTGTCTTGCAGCTCCTCTGGCCTCCACCCTGGCCACCTTGGGGTGTCCTGAGGCCTTGTCCTGGCTGTCTTGGGGGGTCTTGAGGCCTCCGTCCTGGCTGTCTTGGGGTGTCCTCTGGACTCCATCCTGCTTGATGCGGGATGTCCTGTGGGCCCCATCCTGCCTGTCTTGGGATGTCCTCTGGCTTCTGTCCTGGCATTCTTGGGGTGTCCTCTGGCCTCTGTCCTGGCAATCTTGGGGTGTCCTCTGGCCTCTGTCCTGGCATTCTTGGGGTGTCCTCTTGCCTCTGTCCTGGCATTCTTGGGTTGTCCTCTGGCCTCTGTCCTGGCAATCTTGGGGTGTCCTCTGGCCTCTGTCCTGGCATTCTTGGGTTGTCCTCTGGCCTCTGTCCTGGCAATCTTGGGGTGTCCTCTGGCCTCTGTCCTGGCATTCTTGGGTTGTCCTCTTGCCTCTGTCCTGGCAATCTTGGGGTGTCCTCTGGCCTCTGTCCTGGCAATCTTGGGGTGTCCTCTGGCCTCTGACCTGGCAGTCTTGGGTGTCTTCTGGCCTCTGTCCTGGCTGTCTTGGGGTGTCCTCTGGCCTCTTTCTTGACTATCTTGGGTGTCCTCTGGCCTCCATCCTGGCTGTCTTGGGGTATCTTCTGGACTTCTTTCTGGCAGTCTTGGGGTATCCTCTGACCTCTGTCCTGGAGTCTTGGGATGTCCTCTGGCCTTTGTCCTGTCTTGGATGTCCTCTGGCTTCCGTTCTAGCTGTCTTGGGTGTCCTCTGGCTTCTGTTCTGCAAGTCTTGGGGTGTCTTCTGACCTCTATCCTCGCTGTCTTGTGGTTTTCTGTGGCCTCCGTCCTCACTGTCTTGTGCGCCCTCTGGCTTCCGTCCTGGCTGTGTTGGGTGTCCTCTGGCCTCCGTCCTGGCTGTTGAGTATCCTCTGGCTTTTGCTCTGGCCGTCTTGGGGTGTCCTCTGGGCTCCATCCTGTCTGTCTGGGGTGTCTCTCAGCCCCTGTCCTGGCTGTCTTCGCTGTCCTGGGATATCCTGTTGTCTCTGCCCTGGCTGTGTTGGGCGTCCTCTGGCCTCCGTCCTGGCTATTGGGGTGTCCTCTGGCCTCTGTCCTGGCAGTCTTGGGGTGTCCTCTGGTCTCCATTCTGTCTGTCCGGTGTCTCTGAGCCCCTGTCCCGGCTGTCTGGGGATCTCTGTCTTCGCTGTCCTGGGATGTCCTGTGGTCTCTGTCCTGGCTGTGTTGGGTGTCCTGAGGGGTGTCTTCTAGACCACGGAAGGAGATGGGCTTTGGGGCGTCTGCCTGTCATTTTCAGCTCTCTTCTTTTTGGCAGGCAGTGGGCTACTCGCTGGACCCCCGTGGGGACCACATGGGGCATGCGACTGGTTCTGCGACAGCCTCCGCCCACCAGCGCGAGGCCCTCCGGGCCCCCCTTCCCTCCAGCCTGGCCTGGGTGTCGGAGACAGCAACTGTCCCACCCGTGTCTTCTGTGACCTCCGGGACGAGGTGGGGCCGCCCCTCCCCTTCCCAGCCTGTCCCCAGCGGCAGGCGGCTGTGTGAGCGCAGCGTGGCTGCCTCCAACCGGGCCGTTTGTCACTGTGGAACCGCCCAGTCTCCCGGAGCCGCTCCCACGTCTTCAGGGAAGAAGTTGCTCCCACCTGGAGCTCGAGTCACCGTCGCGGGGCTCCACGGCCACAGGCCCCTCTCGCTGTGTGGCTTCTCTTGGCCTGATGGACGGTCCCTCTGGGAGGCTCCCCTGCCTCTGCCTGACTTTCCAGCCCACAAACCCTCTCCTCAGTGGGACGAAGCCTCCTCCCTCCTCCCCTCCCAGAGGACGCAGACTCTCCTGTGAGAGACGAGGGCTCGCCAAGTTGCCAAGCTGGTCTCAAACCCCCGGGCTTAGGCAATCCTCTCACTTCCGCCTCCCAAAGTGCTGGGATGACAGGCTTGAGCCACTACACTCACCCCTATTTATTTTTAATCATGTGGAAAAGAGGCAGCATTTTTGAATGGGTGACCACAGGGGTCATGGCTGCTGTTCACCAAGTGCTTCCGGGGTGCCATGTGTCCCATTGAGCTCGTGTGGCAACATTCCAGGGCCACACCACAAAGAAAGTGTCTTCTTACTCAGTAGGCGAGAAAGCTGAGGGCCAGAGAGGGCAAGCTGTGTGCCCAGGTCACTCGTAAGCATCCGAATGGGGATTTGAACCCAGGTCGCTGAGCTGTCCCTGCACTAACGGGCCTCCCAGTCCCCTCTGTGGGCTCTGCTGTCTCGTCTTGGGGGAGCTGTTCTATGTGGCTCCGATTTGTTCTGGAAAGCTCTCTCATTTGCATGTATTGGCGAGGAAGTGTCATCCCCAGATTGACGTGTGAACATGGTACGTTGATCCAGCGTCAGGAGACCACTCGGGCCTGTGGGTTTGGAACAAGCAGGGCTGGTGGCAGTCTGGGGCCTGACGGTGCCCCGTGGTCCCGCGTGCATTAGCAGGGCTGGCTGCACGCACAGAAGCTGGCCCCAGCGGGTGAGGCAGGAACGTGGGGTTTCCACAAATACCTGGGGCAGCTCGTGGCATTTTCTCTGACCCTGTGACCCCTCTTCTGGTGTGGCCTCCCAGCTGGCCTCCGTCACGGCTCCTGCTTCTGTCTCTCATGGCGCCTCTGTGGTCTGTTCCTCGTTTACTCGTTGGTCCTCGGTCTTCTGAGATAGATTGCCCAGCCAGGAGGGTGGGGCCCTGGTGTCTTGCTTTCTACTCCATCTCCAGATGCCAGAACGCACCACGCGTGGCGTGCTGAGAAGTACTGGAGGGTGAACATAAGCCTGGAAACTCTCAGAGGCAGGAAGGCCAACAGCAGGGTGGCCAGGCCCATCCTCCGAGGAAGCTCCACACCATGACAGTTGGTTGCCGGTGTCCCTCTGCTCTAGGGTCACAAGCCCAGAACAGATCTGTTCACCCATGGAGGACCTCGTGCCCACCTGGAGGCCATGATGGGGACGTCTCAGGAAGGGCCACAGAGCAGACCCTAGCGTGGAAGAAGGAGGCGAGCCTCACAGAACTGCCTCCAGCAGAATGGATGCATTCCAGCACAGCGGCCACGTTTTCTAGAGGCCTGGCTGTGAACGGCAATTCTGCTCCCTGGACGTTCCACAGCCCGCGGTCACTGGGCACTGGCTCTCTTGTCTCTGGGGCCCCACCTAGGGGTTCTCACCTACCCGAAGTCTCACCTGCTCGAAGAGACAGACGCCTCAGGCTGCCGACATGATCTACACGCACCCTGCCTGCGTGTCCAGCATGTCCCAGTGCAGCTTTCAGTACGTTTGTTTTTTATTTTCTAGCACATGAATTAAACAATCAACTGTACATTTGAAAACATATGCTTTCCCTTAACCCAGATTCCTTGCTTTCTGTGAGCCCCGTGTGGATGATGTGGCCGACGCGGCTGGTTCTCGACCCGCGGCCACTCGGGGCACCATCCACTTGGCTCAGGGAGGACTTGTGCAGGAAGCCACCGCCTCCTCTGCCATGACTGAGCCAGAGGCGATGTGTTGCCTGGTTCTGGGCAATGTCAGTGTGAAGCTGGCTGAGAACTTCTGGAAGGATGTTTCTCCCGCGTGAGAATCATGTGGCGGGAAGGGACTTGGGGTCCACCTTCCTCCTTTCTTCTTCGTGACAGGTTGCCTGCTCCTGTGGACATCACAGGCAGCTCTGGCAGCCATCTGGCAGACGTGAGGCGATACATGTGACAAAAGCCAGTATGCAGGGGACAGCTTAGGTGGAGGAATGTCATGATCTGGGCTCTGGGTGACATTCAAATTCACATGGCACAGGCAAGAAGGAACTTGGTGGCATTTGTGAGCACAGAAATCAACTCTGGACTTTGTTAGAAAATGGTAGGTGTCCATGCATCTTAAGTCACTTCATTGGATTTACTATAATTGGTAGTCAAAGCATTCCTACCTGACAGACTAAAGAAAAACTCCTTTTTCTTTTTGCACATTTATTTTCCTTTATTTTATAATTTTTAAATAATTTTTTTATTTTAAAGGTGTGGGGTTAGATATACAAATGTTCGTTATGCAGGTACCCTTGCTGATGAGGTGCGCCCTGCCCCCTGGCAGTTTCTTACACTGCCAATCCCATCCCCCCACCTCCAGGCAGTTTCCCACTCTTGCCAACCCCTTTTTTTTTTTAGGGCGGGGGAGTCTTACTCCTTCACCCAAGCTGGAGTGCAGTGGCACGCAGGCTCACAGCCACCCCAGCATTGACCTTCTGGGCTCCAGTGATCCTTCTGCCTTAGCCTTCTGAGTAGCTAGAACCACAGACATGCACTACTATTTTTAATTTTATTGTAGAGATGAAGTCTTGCCAGGTTGCCCTGGCTGGTCTCGAACCTGGAGTTCAGGCAATCCACTCGCCTCGGCCTCCCGAAGTGCTGGGATTACAGGCTGAGCCGCTGAGCCCAGGCTGCCAATCCCTTTCTTATAGTATCACGATAATTGTTCAAGGTCCGCTTATGAGTGAGAGCATATGGTACTCTGTTCTTTGTTTCTGTGATAGATCACTGAGTATGATAGACTCTAAATCCATCCAAGTTGCTGCAAGGTCCATATGTTGGTCCTTCTTTATGGCTGCATAATATTCTATTGTGTATATGTACCACTTTTTTTCTTATCCAGTCCAGCTTCAATGGGCAACACGGTTGGTTCCATGTTTTTGCTGTTGTGAATAGAGCTGCAACTGACATGCGAGTGCAGGTATCTTTTTTTTTGCAGAATGATTTGAGTTCCTCTGGGTATATCCCCAATAGGGGGATTGCTGGGTCATATGGAAGGTCAATTTCTAGTTCTTTCAGAAATCGCCACCCTGTCTTCCAGAGAGGTTGCACTAGTTTGCATTCCCACCAGCAGTGTAGACGCGTTCCTTTTTCTCCCCATCCTTGCGAAAAACTCCTTTCTCATAGGAAATCACACTGCTTGGCTTACCAAACTCTAGATGCTTCTATGCCCAGAAGAAGGGCCCAGATAGGCAAAGGGCGCTGCCAGGAGGCGGGTCCATTAGGAGGTGAGTCCTACCAGGATGAGGTTCCTACGAGGAGGAGGGTCCTACCAGAAGGAGGGTCTTACCTAGGATGACGGCCCTACCAAGAGGAGGGTTCCACCCCGGAGGGGGTCTTACCAACTGAGCCCCTTTGTGGAAGTTCAGTCTGAGGACAAGCCTGAGAATTCACTGTACCCTGCTGGAAGCACCCTGTATGGTTGACATCTCTCCTTCTCAGGGGATGCTTGGATAGCTACTGCCTCTCTGGACATACTTACCAACAGGCATCTGACTTTAAAAAGGTTTCCACGTGACAGTTTATAGACTCTCGTGCAGCTTGATTTTACAGACTTAAAAGTGGCTGCGAGGTGTGGGCGGGAGGGGTCACCCTTGCCATGGAGAGGCCCGCGCCTGTCTTTGTCATGGAGCGGGAGGCTCTGGTGCAGCCGGCCCCTCCCCCCGGCACTGCCAGGAATGGTCCTCCAACCACTGAAGCGCGTAACTCCCCCACCCCGCCGAAGTCGTCCTGTCCATCCTGACGGTTCTAGAGTTACAGCACATGTGTGCCGTCGAGGAACTCCGAGGTGGTGACTTACGAAGGAAAGAGGTCTGCTGGGCTCTCAGCCCTGCAGAGTGCCGCATCTCTCTCCCCCGAGGCCTTGGGAAGCTGCATCTTGGCAGAAGGGGATGGAAAGCAGGTGTGTCCCATGGCGAGAGCAGGAGCCAGAGAGGGAGAGGCCGGGCTCTTCCAAACAGCAGCTCTCCAAGCGTGGACTTTCAGGCCAGGAACTTACGACCGGCCGCGAGGACAGCACCAAGTCAGCCACAAGGGACCTGCCTCTTCCCAGGTGCCACCCCTGGGGTCGATTTCAGCAGGAGGCTTGGAGGGGACAAGTGTCCAGACGAGATCACACGGTGTGAGCCTCTGGGCTGGGCTGCCTGCTGCAGTGACGTGCCATTCGTTCCTCGGAGATGTGTTCTTCAGAGAGCACTGAACGGGGAGTCAAAAGACCAGACTGGAGGTCCTGGTTGTTCCCAGCGGTCGGTGAATCTTTGGCCAGTCACTTACTCAGCACCCGGTGTCTTAAACGGGATAGCAGAGTGGGTACGTCTGCCCCGTCACTACCACTGTCCAAGTCATTTACCCCACAGCGTGGGTGATCACCAGCATCTCACATGAGAAGAAACTCAGGTCACGGAGCCCACGGCCACACAGCAGCCCAGGTCCCCAGTCGTGGCCGTTTTCTCTTCCCACATGCCAGGCTGTTCTCCGTGTAGAGGTGGGGACTTGAGGGTCCAGCACAGGGTGGCCCAGAAGGGACACTCTGGTCCATGAAAAGGAGCCTTTCCAAGAGCACAGGTCAGGCACGGTGGCTCACACCTGGAATCCCAGCACTTTGGGAGCCCGAGGCTGAGGCTTGCTTGAGCCCAGGGGTTTGAGACCAGCCTAGGCCACATGGCAAGAGCTCATCTCTACAAAAAATGAAAATAAATTTTAAAATTATCCTGGTGTGGTGGTGCACACCCGTAGTCCCAGCTACTGGGGAGGCCGAGGTGGAAGGATAGCCTGAGCCCAAGACCATGCCACTGCAGTCTAGCCTGGGGGACAGAGTAAGATCTTGACTCAAAAAACAAACAAACAAACAGAGCATAAGCCTTTTCCCACGAGGGAAGAGAAACAGAAAATCAGCAGGTTTGGAGAAAAGTGTCCCATCCTCAGTGGATCTGCACGCCTGCCCCACGCTGTGGTCATGTGTCCACCCGGAGCGTCAGTGCCTTCCATCCGCGCGTGCCCAGTGTTCTCAAGACCCAGCACAGTAGGAAGCAGTCAGGGCTCCGGGCAGGAAGGGGGTGAGGCCGACGTGACCCCCACGCCCCTAGCCCTGTGGCGAGGAGGAGCAAGTGCAGTCCCCACAGGCCCGGGACCGGAAGAGGGCCTGTGTCCAGGGGAGGGAAGGGTGTTTGCCGGGGCCGGTGGGCGCCACACGAGCTGAGGGCTTCGAGTCAGAGGTGGCCCGGCTTGTCCAGCCTGAAGGGGTGCCCAGATCCGGAGAGACGCGGGAAGTCAGGCCGGCCAGGGCGGGTGTCAGAGGGAGCGGGGAGCCGTGTTGACAGGCTGAGTCTTCCTCCGCGAACGTGAAGGACCAGGTGGTGATGTCACCGGCGAGAGACACAGCGCCTGGACGTGCCAGGAAGGCGGCCAGCCCCGGGGTACTCCAGGTTGCCATGGGGTTTGGCCAAGAGTAACAGAGCCGGGCGGGGAAGGAGGCGCTCCACCGCCTGGGTCCCGAGGCCCAGGACAAAGGGGCCTTGTTCGCTCCCTGACTGGGCCGGTTGCAGCCACAGCCGGGAGCGTGGTGTGGCGTCTGAGGGAAGACCGGATCAGAGAGGAGCGGAGTTCGAATCCCGGCTCCAGGTGCCCTGGCCCTGTGCCTCCACCCCTGGCCCCGCAGTTGTGCGCAGGTAGGCGGTGCCTGCTGGTTGGGGGGTTGCAAGAATTGGTAGCGTGTGGGCTGAGGGCCCGGGCTCTGTCTCCCCCACGGTTTTCCACGATAAAGCACATGTTGGGCTCAAACGAGAAGGGACGAGGAAGAGGGGGCTGGGAACAGCGTGACCTGCGTGGAGTGACCGGGAGGGGAAGGGTCGGGCCGGACAGCCCCGAGTGACCAGGAGGGGAAGGGTCGGGCCTGAACATCCGTCCAGAGAAGCGTGCGATGACGTCCTGGGCGTTCCGAAGGGCAGAGAGAAGAAAAGAGAATGGACACGAAGCGCCAGTTTGGCTGAGCGGTAGTCAGGGCACCTTGGTGGCGGCAGGTCGGGGGTCTGTGAAATGAGGGTGAAGGCGAAAAGGGTTCAGGAGAGGAGAGGGCATGGGCCACTGCTTGGCAGAGCCGGAGAGCGGCACCGGGGAGATGTGGTCAAGGGAGGTTTGAGCGGGCCAGGCTGTAAGCCCGCAGGACATGCTACACACCTACAGGGCATGCTACAAACCTGTGGGTAGCCGTGGTCGGGCCAGGCGGGAAGGTGGGTCGGGAGGAGGCAGGTGCCCTAGCGCACGGCTGGGTCTCCACCCGCAGCCATGAGGCTGCGGGACCACGTGCGGTTTGCAAGAACCTCACCGGGGACCCACGAGTCCACGGACATGGAAGCCGGCAGCCTGGCGGCTGCACACCCTGGACCACTGACACCTCCATGGGGTGAAGACAGGCACTTCCCAGGACAGGTGGCTCTGCCAGCCTATCCCCAGGCCACGCCCCACCCCTCCCCCGTCCTGCACACGCGGTCCTGACTCGGTCCTTCCCCTCCTTCCTGGCCGGGGTCTCAGGACAAGCCAGGCCTCTGGGCTGGACCCTTCTGTGGGCAGGGCCTGTCCTTTGTGGGGGCTTGTGGCACCCCTCGCCTCCACCCCAAGGCTTCACCCCCCACTCCCAGGGGCCATCAGGGGTCTCCTGACTTTGCCAGGCCCGAGGCGCCGATGGGACCCTGGGCGAGAACCACAGGTCTCGCTCAGGACCGGAGACTGGGATCCAGGCCCCTCGCTGCAGCTTCCTGCGGGATCTCCTGACGGCCCAGCAGCACCAGGTAGCCTCTGGTGGGCGGGCAGGGTCCCAGCTCCGAGGCGAGAGTGGTGTGCTTTGCCTTTCGCCCAGAGCGAGCAGGGAGCCGGCTGAGCCGCTCACACTCCCGCCTGCTCCCCCGGGCCGAGAAGGGTCCCAGGAGGCGGCAACCAGTTACCAGCC
>NW_007070818.1:21096-23158 GCF_000164805.1 Carlito syrichta | reverse complement strand
GGGAGGGAGGAATCCCCCCAGGGCCCAGGGGGAAATTCAGTCCCGTGACACCGAGTCTCATCTAGGAGGGCAGACCCATGCCCGCAGTTAGCCCAAGTCGCCCCCTCCCACGGCCCACGGGGCGAGGGACCCCTGCCCCGCCCAGACCCTGGACGTCTGCCCCAGACCTGCCCCTGCTGCCCTCCTGTCCCCGTGGGACCCCTCTCACCACCACCTGGCCCCACAGGCTGGCGGCTGCCTCAAATCTCCCTGCTGGGCGCAGGCCCTGCCGCCCCAGGCGGGGAGGCGGTCGCCAGCGTCCGAGCGGCTGAGGCCTCCTCCCCAGGCGGCCTCCCGCTGGGCCAGTGCTGCCCATGCTGGGAGGCAGGGAGGTCTGCCTCTGGCTGCCGCGTCCTCGAGAGACGGCAGGGAGCACGGTGTCGAGGGGCCTCCGGGCGCAGACGGGTGGGCACGAGGATGGGCACCCACCCGGGGGAAACAGGGCGCGGGGTCCCTGGGGGCTGAAGGCGGGCCGTCCCGGCCGTCCTGGGCGTCCTGCCGTCCTGGCGATGACAAGGCCTCAGACCCCAGGCTCCGCCCATCGCGCTGTCCCTGGGTCCCAGGCTCTGCAGACAAGGCCGTGGCTCCAGCACCAAGCATCGCGTCTCCCCCTGGGCGGGCCTCCACAACAGCCAGGCCGTGGCCTCACCCCGTGGGCCTCCCTGGTCTGGTTCTGGCAGCAGCACTCGTCTGGCCTTCACGACAGGTCCTCAGGGCGGCCAGCAGCCTCCTCTTCCGGCCTCCATGGAGTCTGCCCAGGGGTGTGAGGGCGGGGCCGCCGCTTCCAGGAGCTTGCGGGCCGAGAGCGGGTGGTCGGGGCAGTCAGGACGGAGCCTCCCCCTGTGGAGCCCCGAGCCCAGACCCCTTTGGGAGGCCGGAGGAGGGAGCCTGGCCTGCGTGGGGCCTCCGTGACCCAAGCCAGCCCCATCCTGCCTCTTGTCCGGGCCGTGGTGGGCGGAGCCACGGGACAGCGACTCGGGGCGAGCCCTCTCGCACAGGCAGGGCTGGCTGCCCTGCTTGACGCTCCCCCGCATCCCCCACCCAGACCCAGGCAGAGCACGTGCCCGGGAGGCTCTGGGTCTGGGCAGCGCTGCCTTTGGCTCTGGACTGGTGACTCGGTTTCCCCTTCAGGGAGGTGGGGACGCTGGCCGTGGTCCCAGCGTTTGCCGGAGGGCTGGCTGGCCGGTGGCGTGTGACTGCCCAGAGCGCCTTCGGGCAGGGCCGCAGTCCTGCTGGAAGGTCCACAGCGAGCTGTGAGGGAGTCTGGTCTCCAGACAGAGGTGGGCGGGCAGCTCTGACATGTCAGAGGGAGGAGGTGGGTACTGCGGCCTCCTCTGCGGCGCCACGCAGGGCCGCGAGTGGGGCTCACTGAGCCCTCACCCTGGAGTCCCTGATGAGGGGCAGAGAGGGCTGAGCGCCATCTCGCCTCTGGGCCGTTTCGGGAGGGGGCGGAGGACAGCCCGGGGGAGAGCAGGGGCCCGCCCGAGGGGTCGGGGCCGCCGAGGCGCGAAGTCAGGACCGGAGGCCGGGGGCGCCTCTCCTGTCTCGTGGCATGCCTCCTTGACATTCCGTCTCAGTTTAATGTTAGTGTCGCTACTTAGGGGCGAGGACCCGCTCCAAGGCCCAGGCGGGAGTGCAGCAGCACGATCGATCACAGCCCACGGCAGCCGCGACCTCCTGGCCTCCAGAGCTCCTCCCACCTCAGCCTCTTGCCCCTGCCAGGCTGGAGCCCCCACGCCTCTCAAGCCTCCACCCCTCCTCTCCCACCCCTTGCAGCTGCCTCAGACCCACCCACCCCAGAGCCAGGAGCCCGCAGACTCCAGCCTGAGGCCCAGGCCCAGCGCTGCGCTGCTCCGGGTGTCCTGTCCACTAGCTGAGAAAGGTTTTACATATTTAAATGGTTGGAGAGCCGGGCTCGGTGGCTCAGCCTGTCATCCCGCGCCTTTGGGAGGCTGAGGTGAGTGGATGGCCTGAGCCCGTGGGTTCGAGACCCGCCTGGGCAGCAAGACTTCATCTCTACTAT